>NC_084746.1:13402613-13407613 GCF_033978785.1 Entelurus aequoreus | reverse complement strand
GCAAAAAAATAATAAAGTTTATGAGTTTGAACATCAAATATGTTGTCTTTGTAGTGCATTCAACTGAATATGGGTTGAAAAGGATTTGCAAATCATTGTATTCCGTTTATATTTACATGTAACACAATTTCCCAACTCATATGGAAACGGGGTTTGTAACAACACAATACACTAACTCACTATGCTATTCAAATACAACAAAAAACAACAACTAAATCATGATTTTTCAGTTTTTGTTTTATTTTTAACATATTCTACATAGGATAGGACTTTATTGTCATTGCACAAGTACAACGGAACTATGTTTTCAGCACAAACCCGGTCAAGATTAGACAAACAAGCTGTACAGGGTTACAGAACAGGAACGCTGATGGGTCGCCAAAGGCGCCCCGTAAAAGACGCTGGGGAAGAAGATGAGTAAAAAAAACAACAATCTAGACTGGGCTCCTAAGGGGGCCTAGTCTGGAGTGGGAAAAAACCTCCGTGCCATGCACACATAAACACGTTACATTTAATCATGACAACTCGCAACAGAAGGAAGAGGAGTTGGGGCCCTGGAGGTCGACTGCTGCTATGAAGCGCTGCCAGCCGTCCATCACTCCGAGGGGAAACAAGCAGTGGTGAAGGTGTGGGTTGGGGGAGGGGCTGTGTGTGTGTATGTGCCCACTGTCTTGGGTGTGATGATGTAATGTTCATAGGCTGGGGCCGTTCTGCATGCAAGCAAAAGTTCGACTCCAGGTGTCGTTGAGGAGGGAGGGTGGTCAAAAGCGTCCATCATTGAGGTGTCCTCGGGGGTGTTTTCAGAACAGCCTGTTCCTGTTGTTCACAGCATCAAGGCCATTCCAGGGAGTCAAATCGTAGATTAGGATGTTTGTTTTCCGCGAGCAGACATTACAATGACTTGTCTGTTCTATTCGTCCATGCTGGCCCTCATAGTCAATTGATTGAATACTGATTTTGGCCTCAATTAAGCATTTTCAAGCAGTGGTTCGCAAACTTTTCTCACCAAGTACCGCCTCAGAAAACACCTTAATGTTTCTCGCCATAATGACTCACATTAAAATGCAGTAGCGTAGTAGGCCCAAGTATCCATTAAAAACAAGGCGGAGGTTTTATTTAACAAGTATATTTAACATTTTGTGACCACTGTAACATTACACACAGTCTGAGCGGTAACATCTATAGGAAAATAAAACACTGTACTTTAACAAAGTGATTCTTTGGCGTGCCGCTAGATCAAGGGGCGGCAACCCAAAACGTTGAAAGAGCCATATTGAACCAAAAATACAAAAAATAAATCTGTTTGAAGCCGCAAAAAATTAAAAGTCTTATATAAGTGTTATAATGAAGACAACACATGACGTAAGTGTCTATATTAGCTATATTAGCCTACTATCAAAATGACTTTAAAAGTCTTATATAAGTGCAATAATGAAGACAACACATGACGGGTCTATATTAGCCTACTATCAAAATGACTTTAAAAGTCTTATATAGGTGTAATAATGAAGACAACACATGACGGGTCTATATTAGCCTACTATCAAAATGACTTTAAAAGTCTTATATAGGTGTAATAATGAAGACAACACATGACCCGTCTATATTAGCCTACTATCAAAATGACTTTAAAAGTCTTAAATAAGTGTTATAATGAAGACAACACATGATGTAAGTGTCTATATTAGTTATATTAGCCTACTATCAAAATAACTATCTGTCGCAAATCTTTGTTGACAGAAATGTTGAAATGTAATATTTATTCTACACATTTTTACAACATTAGAAACCATTCGTAACACTTCTCCAGAAGGGGAGATAAGTCCTGGAAATTACTGGCTTTGAATGGCCAAAGGTATAGATGTGTGTGTCCAAGTTAAAGGCTGTCTTCTTTTAATAGATTTATTACAATCTTTGGCAAGCTAGGTAACGTTTGCTGTGGTCTGGAACAACATGGCACACAAACAACTATCAGAAATGCAGCCAATATTACATACAGATAATGTGTCATGATATATATAAATATACAATATAAATGTAAAATATAAATTAAATACACAGAGGACATAAGTAAAGGATATTAAATGAGCTCAATTATACCTACAAACGAGGCATAATGAGGCAATATGTACATACAGCTAGCCTAAATAGCATGTTAGCATTGATTAGCTCGCAGTCATGCAGGGACCAAATATGCCTGATTAGCACTCCAACAATTCGATAACGTCAACAAAGCTCACCTTTGTGCATTCACGCACAGTATAAAAGGTTTGGTGGACAAAATGAGACGAAAAAAGGAGTGGGATATTTTACATGTAAACAAACTGTTGCGTCACAGTCCACACTATGGTGAGTTCAAGAACCGCCGAAATTAGTAGGACAAAACGGTGTTCTCCAAATACTCTCATCACTGAAGCGTACACACAAACACATTAAACAGTGGTAGTTCTAACAATTGGGAAGGTTTGTGTCATGTTTGTCCTCAAACAAAAAACATACTAAAACAAAAAATAATTTCTTCCATTTTCAATCCTTTTCTACAAACGTGTTTATGGGCGTGGCCACAATTACGCCTTTGAGTAATTTGCATATTTTGCTATGACGATAGGATTTTCTTTAGAAAGGCTAAAAAGCATGTATACATACGTTTACAACAAATCTGTTTTTTATTAATTAGTATTAGCATATATTTTTTTATCGTTTTTGCCAAATTTTCAATTTATGCTGTTTTTTTGTACAAGGTACTTTGTGAGATTTTTTTTTAAGTGTTTACAGACTTTTAATGACTTTTAAAATAAAAAAACAAAACAAAACAACTACAAATAAATGTGGCATCTTCTTCTGGTGTTATTATAGAATGTACTCGTGTTTAGAGAGACTACTTCTGTCCCTCCATGCCGCTGACTAAAGAGGCTGTAGCGAGCATGGCGTCACACTTGCTTGGTGCTGTTGCTCTAGTTTCACTTTCTCTTCTTAAAAAGCCGCCATTGTCCTCTTTATATTCGCACATTTTGTAGATGGCTGTCCACGGGTATATCTGCAATATATATATATATATAAACATTACATCCACATCACAGACATGCTGACAACGCTCCAGACAATGGCGTGCGTTTTGTTTACTTCCGGTTTCGGCAGTGCGGTTTTCAGTAATCAAAGTCTTTTTTTCCGTGGTCACGTTTTCGGTACGTCACTTGTCAATAGTGCAAAAACTTTGTCTACTTTATACCTTTTTGTTTTTGCCCGTGGTCAAGTTTTCGGTACGTCACTTGTCAATAGTGCGTAAATTTGGTCTACTTTATACCTTTTTGTTTTTGCCCGTGGTCAAGTTTTCGGTATGTCACTTGTCAATAGTGCGTAAATTTTGTCTACTTTATACCTTTTTGTTTTTGCCCTCTTTTTGTGCCTTTGTGTGCATTATCCTTTCCATCCTTACCCTTTCCATCCTTTGTAACTGTGTGGAACAATTTCCCTTGTGGATCAATAAAGAGTTGTCTAAGTCTAAATAATAGACTGCATATATCAATTCATACTGAAACCACCAGCTAATGTTAATGTTTTATGATCGTGTAGTTTGGATTTGATGTTAGTTTTTCCCACGTTAGCAAACACACCGTCCGTGCCTGAAAGGTGATTGGTGGAGAATGAGGAAGTGTTGTAAACTCAGGAGACTCAGGAGGGGAAAGTGTTTGAACGGGAGGTAAATCCTGTTGGAATTGGGCCAGTTGTTATCATATGATTGGTAATAAAAGTTAAATATAGCGTCAGGATTTGAGATTTCTTCTGGGGGCTACAATATGTTGCATTACTTTAATTAGTTTTCTAGTAAAAAAAACAACAAAAAACTATTTCGAAAGGTTTGTGTTGCATCATTTTGGTCGTAGAAGCCTACGTAAACAAGCAAGGGGCGGGGTTTAGCCAAAAGGAACGTCCTCTGCCATTACAAATTCCAAGGAGTGATCCGTTCTCTCTGCGGCCGACTTGACATTTACTCCGCTTTCTCCGCCAGACGAGAGGCGTGAAGGCCTGAGTGCAGATGGGAAGAGGCAAGGGGGAGAAGAGTGCAAAGGAGATTAGGAACAAGTGGATAAAATGTGAGAATCACATTCAATTTGAGAGCAGAAGCAGGAGATTAGGTCTCCAGCGCACCGTCAGGCCCGTGAAGGTGCATCGTGGGTTGGGGTAGGGGTGTCTTGTGCTTGATGGATAACCTGTCGTGATGGAGGGGGATGGAGGACTGAAAGATGGAGGAGGAGTGTTGTAATTGTGACATGGAGTCGTTTATCTGTCTACACACTCGCTCGAGTCGCTTACTACACTCGCCACAACCTCCACTCTGTCCCCACTCTGCCTGCAGCCACACCCTTTTTCACACTACTGTGGATATACACACCGTATATATATATATATATATATATATATATATATATATATATATATATATATATATATATATATATATATATATATATATATATATATATATATATATATATATATATATATACAGCACTGTATATACACTGTGTATATATACAGTATAGTATATACACTGTATATATACAGTACAGTATATACAATGTATGTACTGTGTGTATGTATATATCTATATATATATATATATATTAGGGCTGCAACAACTAATCGATTAAATCGATTGAAATCGATTATTAAAATAGTTGCCGATTAATTTAGTCATCGATTCGTTGGATCTACGCTATGCGCATGCGCAGAGTTTTTTTTTTTTTTTTTTTTAAATTAAAAAAAGCATTTTTTTTGTTTAATTTTTTTAATTTTTTAATACACCTTTATTTATAAAGCTGAGAAACAATAATCAAAATAAGTATGGTGCCAGTATGCTGTTTTTTTCCAATAAAATACTGGATAGGATAGAATTGTAGTTTGTCTCTTTTATCCGATTATTAATCGATTAATCGAAGTAATAATCGACGGATTAATCGATTATCAAATGAATCGTTAGTTGCAGCCCTAATATATAT
>NC_084746.1:13377613-13390113 GCF_033978785.1 Entelurus aequoreus | reverse complement strand
TAGAAGGAAAAAAGATGTTTTCATATATTAGCCACACCGGTATATAAGCCGCACCCACTAAATTCTAGAAGGAAAAAAGATGTTTTCATATATTAGCCACACCTGTAGCTATATAAGCCGCACCCACTAAATTTTAGAAGGAAAAAATATATGTTTATATTTTAGCACCGGCGTATAAAATGCACCGGTAGCTAAAAAAAATAATTAATCCCACCAGACTATAAACCGCATCCACTAAATTCTAGAAGGAAAAAATATTTATTTCATATATTAGTCGCACCAGACTATAAGCCACACCGGCATATAAAGCGGACCCACCACATGCTAGAAGGGGGAAATTTGTTTTCATATATTAGCCGCACCATAATATAAGCCACACCCACTAAATTCTAGAAAAAAAATACAAATAATATTAATCGCACCGGACTACAAGCCACACCGGTATATAAGACGCACCCACTAAATTCTAGAAGACTTTTTTTTTTTTCATATAATAGTCGCACCAAACTACAAGCCACACCCACTAAATTTTAGAAGGAAAAAAGATGTTTTCATATATTAGCCACACCGGTATATAAGCCGCACCCACTAAATCCTAGAAGGAAAAAAGATGTTTTCATATATTAGCCACACCGGTAGCTATATAAGCCGCACCCACTAAATTTTAGAAGGAAAAAATATATTTTTATATTTTAGCACCGGCATATAAAATGCACCGGTAGCTAAAAAAAATAATTAATCCCACCAGACTATAAACCGCATCCACTAAATTCTAGAAGGAAAAAATGTTTATTTCATATATTAGTCGCACCAGACTATAAGCCACACCGGCATATAAAGCGGACCCACCACATGCTAGAAGGGGGAAATTTGTTTTCATATATTAGCCGCACCATAATATAAGCCACACCCACTAAATTCTAGAAAAAAAATGCAAATAATAATAGCCGCACCGGGCTATAAGCCACACCGGTATATAAGACGCACCCACTAAATTCTAGAAGACTTTTTTTTTCTTCCATATAATAGTCGCACCAAACTACAAGCCACACCCACTAAATTTTAGAAGGAAAAAAGATGTTTTCATATATTAGCCACACCGGTATATAAGCCGCACCCACTAAATTCTAGAAGGAAAAATTTTTTTTTTTGATATTTTAGTCGCACCGGACTATAAAACACACCAGCATATAAAATGCACCGGTAGCTAAATAAAAAATTAATCCCACCGGACTATAAACCGCATCCACTAAATTCTAGAAGAAAAAATATTTTTTTCATATAATAGTCGCACCGAACTATAAGCCACACCAGTATGTATATAAGCCGCACCCACTAAAATTTGGAAGGAAAAAAGATGTTATCATATATTAGCCACACCGGTATTTAAGCCGCACCCACTAAATTCTAGAAGGGAAAAATATTTTTGTTTATATTTTAGTCGCACCAGATTATAAACCACACCGGTATATAAGCCGCACCCACTAAATTCTAGAAGGACAAAATATGTATTTCATATATTAGTCGCACCGGACTATAAGCCACACCGGCATATAAACCACCCCGGCATATAAAGTGGACCCACCACATGCTAGAAGGGGGAAATTTGTTTTCATATATTAGCCGCACCATAATATAAGCCACACCCACTAAATTCTAGAAAAAAAATACAAATAATATTAATCGCACCGGACTACAAGCCACACCGGTATATAAGTCGCACCCACTAAATTCTAGAAGAAAAAATATTTTTTCATATAATAGTCGCACCAAACTACAAGCCACACCCACTAAATTTTAGAAGGAAAAAAGATGTTTTCATATATTAGCCACACCGGTATATAAGCCGCACCCACTAAATTCTAGAAGGAAAAAAAATATTTTTTGATATTTTAGTCGCACCGGACTATAAAACACACCAGCATATAAAATGCACCGGTAGCTAAAAAAAATAATTAATCCCACCAGACTATAAACCGCATCCACTAAATTCTAGAAGGAAAAAATATTTATTTCATATATTAGTCGCACCAGACTATAAGCCACACCGGCATATAAAGCGGACCCACCACATGCTAGAAGGGGGAAATTTGTTTTCATATATTAGCCGCACCTTAATATAAGCCACACCCACTAAATTCTAGAAAAAAAATGCAAATAATAATAGCCGCACCGGGCTATAAGCCACACCGGTATATAAGACGCACCCACTAAATTCTAGAAGACATTTTTTTTTTCATATAATAGTCGCACCAAACTACAAGCCACACCCACTAAATTTTAGAAGGAAAAAAGATGTTTTCATATATTAGCCACACCGGTATACAAGCCGCACCCACTAAATTCTAGAAGGAAAAAAAATATTTTTTGATATTTTAGTCGCACCGGACTATAAAGCACACCAGCATATAAAATGCACCGGTAGCTAAAAAAAAAATTAATCCCACCGGACTATAAACCGCATCCACTAAATTCTAGAAGAAAAAATATTTTTTTCATATAATAGTCGCACCGAACTATAAGCCACACCGGTATGTATATAAGCCGCACCCACTAAAATTTGGAAGGAAAAAAGATGTTATCATATATTAGCCACACCGGTATTTAAGCCGCACCCACTAAATTCTAGAAGGGAAAAATATTTTTGTTTATATTTTAGTCGCACCACATTATAAACCACACCGGTATATAAGCCGCACCCACTAAATTCTAGAAGGGTAAATATTTTTGTTTATATTTTAGTCGCACCAGATTATAAACCACACCGGTATATAAGCCGCACCCACTAAATTCTAGAAGGAAAAAATATTGTTTTATATTTTAGTCGCACCAGATTATAAGCCGCACCGGTATATAAGCCCCACCCACTAAATTCTAGAAGGAAAATTTTTTTTTTCATATATTAGTCGCACCAGACTATAAACCACACCGGTATATAAACCACACCCACTGAATTCTAGAAGGGAAAAATATTTTTTTATATTTTAGTCGCACCGGACTATAAACCACACCGGCATATAAAATTCACCGGTAGCTAAAAAAAAATTTAATCCCACCGGACCATAAACCGCATCCACTAAATTCTAGAAGAAATGTTTTTTTTTTTCATATAATAGTCGCACAGAACTATACGCCACACCGGTATGTATATAAACCGCACCCACTGAATTCTAGAAGAAAAAATATTTTTTCATATAATAGTCGCACCGAACTATAAGCCACACCCACTAAATTTTTAGAAGGAAAAAATATTTATTTCATATATTAGTCGCACCGGACTAAAAGCCACACCGGCATATAAAGTGGACCCACCACATGCTAGAAGGGGGAAATTTGTTTTCATATATTAGCCACACCGGTATATAAGCCGCACCCACTAAATTCTAGAAGGGAAAATAATTTTTTCATACATTAGTCGCACCGAACTATAAGCCACACCGGTATGTATATAAACCGCACCTACTAAATTTTAGAAGGAAAAAAGATATTTTCATATATTAGCCACACCGGTAGCTATATAAGCCGCACCCACTAAATTTTAGAAGGGAATTTTTTTCTTCATATATTAGTCGCTCTGGACTATAAACCACACCGGCATATAAACCACACCGGCATATAAACCGGACCCACCACATGCTAGAGGGGGGACATTTGTTTTCATATATTAGCCGCACCGGTATATAAACCGCACCCACTAAATTGTAGAAGAAAAAATATATAAAAAAATTAATCGCACCGGACTATAAGCCACACCAGTATATAAGCCGCATCCACTAAATTCTAGAAGAAACATTTTTTTTTTCATATAATAGTCACACCGAACTATAAGCCGATATATAAAGCGGACCCACCACATCCTAGAAGGGGGAAATTTGTTTTCATATATTAGCCGCACTGGACTATAAACCGCACCGGTATATAAACTGCACCCACTAAATTCTAGAAGAAAAAAAAATTAATCGCACCAAACTATAAGCCACACCGGTATATAAACCGCACCCAGTAAATTCTAGAAGAAAAAAAATTAAAAAAATTAATTGCACCGGACTATAAGCCACAATGGTATATAAGCCGCATCCACTAAATTCTAGAAGAATTTTTTTTTTTTCATATAATAGTCACACCGAACTATAAGCCAAACCGGTATGTATATAAGCCGCACCCACTAAATTTTAGAAGGAAAAATTATGTTTTCATATATTAGCCCCACCGGTAGCTATATAAGCCGCACCCACTAAATTTAGAAGGGAATTTTTTTCTATATATATTAGTCACTCTGGACTCTAAACCACACCGGCATATAAACCACACCGGCATATAAAGCGGACCTACCACATGCTAGAAGGGGGACATTTGTAGTAGCCGCACTGGACTATAAGCCGCACTGGTGTATATAAACCGCACCCACTAAATTCTAGAAGAAAAAAAAAATTAATCGCACCGGACTGTAAGCCACACCGGTATGTATATAAGCCGCACCCACTACATTTTATAAGGAAAAAAGATATTTTCATATATTAGCCACACTGGTATATAAGCCGCACCCACAAAATTCTAGAAGGAAAAAAAATATTTTTTGATATTTTAGTCGCACCGGACTATAAAACACACCAGCATATAAAATGCACCGGTAGCTAAAAAAAAAATTAATCCCACCGGACTATAAACCGCACCCACTAAATTCTAGAAGAAAAAAAAAATTAATCGCACCGGACTATAAGCCACACCGGTATATAAACCGCACCCACTAAATTCTAGAAGAAACATTTTTTTTCATATTATAGTCACACCGAACTATAAGCCGCACCCACTAAATTCTAGAAGGGAAAATAATTTTTTCATACATTAGTCGCACCGAACTACAAGCCACACCGGTATGTATATAAGCCGCACCCACTACATTTTATAAGGAAAAAAGATGTTTTCATATATTAGCCACACTGGTATATAAGCCGCACCCACAAAATTCTAGAAGGAAAAAAAATATTTTTTGATATTTTAGTCGCACCGGACTATAAAACACACCGGCATATAAAATGCACCGGTAGCTAAAAAAAAAATTAATCCCACCGGACTATAAACCGCACCCACTAAATTCTAGAAGAAAAAAAAAATTAATCGCACCGGACTATAAGCCACACCGGTATATAAACCGCACCCACTAAATTCTAGAAGAAACATTTTTTTTCATATTATAGTCACACCGAACTATAAGCCGCACCCACTAAATTCTAGAAGGGAAAATAATTTTTTCATACATTAGTCGCACCGAACTACAAGCCACACCGGTATGTATATAAGCCGCACCCACTACATTTTATAAGGAAAAAAGATGTTTTCATATATTAGCCACACTGGTATATAAGCCGCACCCACAAAATTCTAGAAGGAAAAAAAATATTTTTTGATATTTTAGTCGCACCGGACTATAAAACACACCAGCATATCAAATGCACCGGTAGCTAAAAAAAAAATTAATCCCACCGGACTATAAACCGCACCCACTAAATTCTAGAAGAAAAAAAAAATTAATCGCACCGGACTATAAGCCACACCGGTATATAAACCGCACCCACTAAATTCTAGAAGAAACATTTTTTTTTCATATTATAGTCACACCGAACTATAAGCCACACCGGTATATAAGCCGCACCCACTAAATTCTAGAAGGGAAAATAATTTTTTCATACATTAGTCGCACCGAACTATAAGCCACACCGGTATGTATATAAGCCGCACCCACTACATTTTATAAGGAAAAAAGATGTTTTCATATATTAGCCACACTGGTATATAAGCCGCACCCACAAAATTCTAGAAGGAAAAAAAATATTTTTTGATATTTTAGTCGCACCGGACTATAAAACACACCAGCATATAAAATGCACCGGTAGCTAAAAAAAAAATTAATCCCACCGGACTATAAACCGCACCCACTAAATTCTAGAAGAAAAAAAAAATTAATCGCACCGGACTATAAGCCACACCGGTATATGAACCGCACCCACTAAATTCTAGAAGAAACATTTTTTTTTCATATTATAGTCACACCGAACTATAAGCCACACCGGTATATAAGCCGCACCCACTAAATTCTAGAAGGGAAAATAATTTTTTCATACATTAGTCGCACCGAACTACAAGCCACACCGGTATGTATATAAGCCGCACCCACTACATTTTATAAGGAAAAAAGATGTTTTCATATATTAGCCACACTGGTATATAAGCCGCACCCACAAAATTCTAGAAGGAAAAAAAATATTTTTTGATATTTTAGTCGCACCGGACTATAAAACACACCAGCATATCAAATGCACCGGTAGCTAAAAAAAAAATTAATCCCACCGGACTATAAACCGCACCCACTAAATTCTAGAAAAAAAAAAAAATTAATCGCACCGGACTATAAGCCCCACCGGTAAATAAACCGCACCCACTAAATTCTAGAAGAAACATTTTTTTTTCATATTATAGTCACACCGAACTATAAGCCACACCGGTATATAAGCCGCACCCACTAAATTCTAGAAGGGAAAATAATTTTTTCATACATTAGTCACACCGAACTATAAGCCACACCGGTATGTATATAAGCCGCACCCACTACATTTTATAAGGAAAAAATATGTTTTCATATATTAGCCACACTGGTATATAAGCCGCACCCACAAAATTCTAGAAGGGAAAAAAATTGTTTTTATATTTTAGTCGCACCGGACTATAAGCCACACCAGCATATAAGCCCCACCCACTAAATTTTAGAAGGAAAAAAATATTTTTCCATGTATTAGTCGCAGCGGGCAATAAGCCACACCGGCATATAAACCACACCGGCATATAAGCCGGACCCACCACATGCTAAAAGGGGGAAATTTGTTTTCATATATAAGCCACACCGGTATATAAACCGCAGCCACTAAATTGTAGAAGAAACAATATTTTTTTCATATAATAGTCGCACCGAACTATAAGCCACACTGGTATGTATATAAGCCGCACCCACTAAAATTTAGAAGGAAAAAAGATGTTTTCATATATTAGCCACACCGGTATTTAAGCTGCACTCACTAAATTCTAGAAATAAATAAAAAAAATATATATATTAATCGCACCAGACTATAAGCCACACCGGTATATAAGCCGCATCCACTAAATTGTAGAAGAAAAAATATTTTTTTCATATATTAGTCGCACCGAACTATAAGCCACACCGGTATGCATATAAACCGCACCCACTAAATTTTAGAAGGAAAAAATATGTTTTCATATATTAGCCACACCGGTATATAAGCCGCACCCACTAAATTCTAGAAGGGAACATTTTTTTTATATACATTAGTCGCACCGGACTATAAGCCACACCGGTATATAAGCCGCACCCACTAAATTCTAGAAGGAAAACATGTTTTTTATATATTAGTCGCACCAGACTATAAACCACACTAGCATATAAGCCCCACCCACTAAATTCTAGAAGACATTTTTTTTCTCTCCATATATTAGTCGCAGCGTACTATAAGCCACACCGGTATATAAGCCACACCCACTAAATTGTAGAAGATTTTTTTTTTTCTTCATATAATAGTAGCACCGAACTATAAGCCACACCGGTATGTATATAAGCCGCACCCACTACATTCTAGAAGGAAGAAATAATGTTTTCATATATTAGCCACACCTAGTTAGCTAGCCATGTCTTAAAGCACCTCTTCCTGAGGGTGTTATAACTTCACCTTTATCTTTACTTTTTACACCAAAATGCGTCCGTTCTACCTTTTCTGTCTACACACTGTGTCTGCTTGTAAGTACTCTGTGTGTGCGCTCTGCCGAACATGCTCCTCTGCTCGTAAAACCAGCAATGTCATGACGTGACGACGCACCGTCATGCCCATTTAAAAAAAGAAAAGAAAATGGGGAACCGGTACTTTTTCAAACAGAGTATAGTACCGTTTTTGATTCATTAGTACCGCGATACCATACTAGTACCGGTATACCATACAACACTAGTTAATGGCGCGCGGCAGCCGGTGATTAAAAAGTTTGAGATGCATTCATCTCTCGGCCTATCAGACTTTCCCCCGCCTCTTTCCCTCATTTTAGTGTTTTCTTTTTTTTTTTTTTGGGTGACAATTACAGAGCTCATAAAAGTGCTTAAAAGTCTCATGAATATTTACATCTGAGAGGGGAAGTGTCAGGGGAGACCCATGTGTGGCTGGTCTTCTCTAATTATGGTGATGGGCTTCCTCGCAGCCCACGCACGCACACACACACACACACACACACACACACACACACACACACGCACACACACACACTCTTGTATTTGTTATCTTCTTGAGACCTCCGAAAAATGCCTCCCTCTTTAAGACCACCCTTTCTAGATATATATAGATGTGTATTTACAACATTAATAATATATACATACTATGCAAATATAAAAAAGCTTGTTGTGAAAAATGAGTTGGAATTTCACAAGAAAAAGGTCAAAATTTCACAAGAAAAACTTAGAATTTTGGCAGTAGTATAATAAAAGTCATAATTTTACTCAATGCAAGTCAAAGTTTTACAAGAAAAACTGAACATTTGTGCAATATTATGATAAAAGTTGGCATTTTACTCAATAACGGTCGCAATTTTACAAGAAAAGCTTGAAATGTTGGCAGTTTTATGAAAACGGTCGTAATTTTACTCGACAAAAGTCACAATTTTATGAGAAAACTTTACAATTTTGGCAATTATATAATAACAATCGGAATTTTACTCGGCAAAATTATGACAAAAGTCATAATTTTACTCAAAGCATTTCACTTTTTTACAAGGACAACAAAAAATAGGCAATGCTTTGATAAAAGTCAGAATTTTGTGTGACAGATGTCACCATTTTGCATAAAAAAGTAATAATTTTGCGAGGAACATTTTGCAATATTACAGAAACAGAAAGAATATGAGAAATTGTTCCCAATTTAAGAAAAAAGTCGACACATTGTGAGAAAAAGACTGCTTTTAGTAATTGTTTTTTTCAAATAATTTGTTTGTAATTGGTTTTTAATCATCATTATTTACTTTAAGTTATTACATCCATACATTTTCTACCGCTTGTCCCTTTTTCGGGGTGGCGGGGGGATGCTTGAGCATATCTATTACAATATGTCTCTATATACATATTTATTTATTTAAAAAAAATTAATTTTGGCGAAAGGGGGTGCATTTCAATTTCTTACACACACTTGTTATTTTATATGTTGGCCAGAGGGGGAGCACTTCAAATTTTTACACACACTTGTTATTTCATATGTTGACCAGAGGGGGAGCACTTTTAAAAGTGTCACACAGTCAGTTTGAAAAATGCCTCCTTTTTGGGACCACCCTCATTTTGATAGATGTCACCAGCAGGGGGTGCAAATGAGATCTCTATTTTTTGGTTTTTATAATGTGCTTAAGGCCGATCACAAAGGAGTCACCGCACTTTGGGTAACCCAGCTGTAGAAGCTAACAGTTAATGGCCACTATAGTCTTAGCAGCGTAGTGTATTTGTTCATCCTATGGTCACATATGGGACGCGGGTTGTCTTACGTCAGCACCGGAAGTCGTAAAATCAGCCGTTCACCTGGCGGGGTTTTTTTTCGGGGATGAATAGGGAAGTCCTTCTTCAGCTGCCGTCTTGTTTTATCATACATTGCTGCCTTTGCACCTGTCAATGTTTACTTTTGTATGCACATTAAATCAACAAAAAATCCTGACTTTGGAGCAATGTTCACGGACTCTAGTATTTGGCTCTCTATTAGATGCAATGGTTTTCCCCTATTGGGACCATGATTTCGGTCCTCATATGGAAGGTACTTTTCCTTCTTGATGTCTCAAGAAGGGTATAAATACAAGAACACACACACACGCACACACATGCATTCTTGTATTTGTTACCTTCTTGAGACCTCAGAAAAATGCCTCCCTGTTTAGGACCACCCTTTCTAGATATATAAAGATGTGTATTTACAACATTAATAACATATACATACTATGCAAATAGAAAAAAAACTTGTGAAAAATTAGTTGGAATTTTACAAGAAAAAGATCACAATTTCACAAGAAAAACTTTGAATTTTGGCAGTATTATAATAAAAGTCATAATTTTACTCAATGCAAGTCAAAAGTTTACAAGAAAAACTGAACATTTGTGCAATATTATGACGAAAGTTGGTATTTTAATCAATAACCGTCGCAATTTTACAAGAAAAGCTTAACATTTCATGAAGAGAGTCGTAATTTTACCTGACAAAAGTCACAATTTTATAAGAACACTTGAAAATGTTGGCAATATTGTAATAATCTGACTTTTACTTGGCAAAATTAGCACGTTAAATCAACAACGAATCCTGACTTTGGAGCAATGTTCACGGACTCTAGTATTTGGCTCTCTATTAGATGGAATGCTTTTTCCGTATTGGGACCATGATTTCAGTCCTCATATGGAAGGTACTTTTCCTTGTTGATGTCTCAAGAAGGGTACAAATACAAGAACACACACACACACACACACACACATTCTTGTATTTGTTACCATCTTGACACCTCCCCAAAAAGGCCTACCTCTTCAGGACCACCCTTTCTAGATATATAAATATGTGTATTTACAACATTAAAAATATATACATACTATGCAAATATGAAAAAGGTTAGCTTTTCGTTTTTTTTGTTTTGTTTGTTTTTAATTGGTTTTTAATCTTCATTATTTACTTCAAGTTATTACAGTTTGTCTCTATATACATATTTATTTTATTTTTTTAAATACATTTTGGCCAAAGGGGGCGCATTTCAATTTCTTACACACACTTCTTATTTCATATGTTGACCAGAGGGGGAGCACTTTTAAAACCGACACACAGTCAGTTTGACAAATCCGTCCTTTTTGGGACCACCCTCATTTTGATAGACACATTGCTGCCTACGCACCTGTCAATGTTGACTTTTGTATGCACGTTAAATCAACCAAAAATCCTGACTTTGGAGCAATGTTCACGGACTCTAGTATTTGGCTCTCTATTAGATGCAATGGTTTTTTTTGTATTGGGACCATGATTTCGGTCCTTATATGGAAGGTACTTTTCCTTGTTGTCTCAAGAAGGGTAGAAATACAAGAACATACACACATACACATTCTTGTATTTGTTACCATCTTGACACAAAAAGGCCTACCTCTTTAGGACCACCTTTTCTAGATATATAAAGATGTGTATTTACAACATTAAAAATATATACATACTATGCAAATATAAAAAAGGTTAGCTTTTAGTTATTTTTATTTTTTTTGTTTTTAATCTTTATTATTTACTTCAAGTTATTACAGTTTGTCTCTATATACATATTTATTTTACTTTTTTAAATACATTTTGGCCAAAGGGGGCGCATTTCAATTTCTTACACACACTTGTTATTTCATATGTTGACCAGAGGGGGAGCACTTTTAAAAGCGACACACAGTCAGTTTGACAAATCCCTCCTTTTTGGGACCACCCTCATTTTGATAGGCACATTGCTGCCTACGCACCTGTCAATGTTGACTTTTGTATGCACGTTAAATCAACCAAAAATCCTGACTTTGGAGCAATGTTCACGGACTCTAGTATTTGGCTCTCTATTAGATGCAATGGTTTTTTTGTATTGGGACCATGATTTCGGTCCTTATATGGAAGGTACTTTTCCTTGTTGTCTCAAGAAGGGTAGAAATACAAGAACATACACACATACACATTCTTGTATTTGTTACCATCTTAACACCCCCCCAAAAAGGCCTACCTCTTTAGGACCACCTTTTCTAGATATACAAATATGTGTATTTACAACATTAAAAATATATCCATACTATGCAAATATAAAAAAGGTTAGCTTTTAGTTATTTTTATTTTTTTTGTTTTTAATCTTTATTATTTACTTCAAGTTATTACAGTTTGTCTCTATATACATATTTATTTTATTTTTTTAAATACATTTTGGCCAAAGGGGGCGCATTTCAATTTCTTACACACACTTTTTATTTCATATGTTGACCAGAGGGGGAGCACTTTTAAAACCGACACACAGTCCGTTTGACAAATCCGTCTTTTTTGGGACCACCCTCATTTTGATAGATACATTGCTGCCTACGCACCTGTCAATGTTGACTTTTGTATGCACGTTAAATCAACAAAAAATCCTGACTTTGGAGCAATGTTCACGGACTCTAGTATTTGGCTCTCTATTAGATGCAATGGTTTTTTTGTATTGGGACCATGATTTCGGTCCTTATATGGAAGGTACTTTTCCTTGTTGTCTCAAGAAGGGTAGAAATACAAGAACATACACACATACACATTCTTGTATTTGTTACCATCTTGACACCCCCCCAAAAAGGCCTACCTCTTTAGGACCACCTTTTCTAGATATATAAAGATGTGTATTTACAACATTAAAAACATATACATACTATGCAAATATAAAAAAGGTTAGCTTTTAGTTATTTT
>NC_084746.1:13350113-13367613 GCF_033978785.1 Entelurus aequoreus | reverse complement strand
TGAACAGGCTGAATATTTTGAAGTTGGAACGGTTTGAGTGGAAGTTGTGGAACTTTGAAAAATGTCCCATTCTTTTGAATGGAATTTCATGGAATTTGGGGATTTCGGGAAAAGAGGGATTTTTTTTGGAAAATGCAAAAAAATGTGAATGTTCTGAATGAGTTGAAATGGTTGGTGTTGGAATTTTTCAAATCGGTCGAGAAATGTTGAAGTAGTAACATTTTTAATTGATAAATGGTATTAAGGAATTTTGGGAAAACCGGGAATTTTTCCAGTTCGAATAACAACTTTGTTTTTGGTCCTGATTAAGAGGAACGTTTTGACGGTGGAACGGTTGAAATGGGTTGAAAAATGTGGATGGAGTAGTCGCAAGAAAAAAGGGTCAAAAAAGGTTTGAAAAAACTGGAATTCATGGAATTCCTGGAATCTTTTTAACTTAAAAAAAAGATAGTTTCAATGTCCACGATGAGTGGAATATGTTGAAGGTGGAATGGTTTGAATCGGTTGAAAAATGTGGAAATGGTGGAAGTTTGAAAAATGGCCAATTCATTTGGAATGAGGAAATGTCCCTAAAAACGGAGAATTCTTGGAAATCGGGGAATTTTTTTTTTAATAGTTTTTGAAAGGGAGCACACCATTCTTGAACAGGCTGAATATTTTGAAGTTGGAACGGTTTGAGTGGGAGTTGTGGAACTTTGAAAAATGTCCCATTCTTTTGAATGGGAATTTCATGGAAATTTGGGGATTTCGGGAAAAGAGGGATTTTTTTTGGAAAATGCCAACAAAAATGTGAATGTTCTGAATGAGTTGAAATGGTTGGTGATGGAATTTTTCAAATCGGTCGAGAAATGTTGAAGTAGTAACATTTTTAATTGATAAATGGTATTAAGGAATTTCGGGAAAACCGGGAATTTTTCCAGTTCGAATAACAACTTTGTTTTTGGTCCTGATTAAGAGGAATGTTTTGACGGTGGAACGGTTAAAATGGGTTGAAAAATGTAGATGGAGTAGTCGCCAGAAAAAAAAGTCAAAAAAAGGGTTTGAAAAAAGTGGAATTCATGGAATTCCTGGAATTTTTTTTTACTTGAAAAAATGATACTTTCAATGTCCACGATGAGTGGAATATGTTGAAGGAGGAATGGTTTGAATAGGTTGAAAAATGTTGGAATTGTGGAAGTGTGAAAAATGGATAATTCATTTGGAATGGGGAAAATGTCCCTAAAAACAGAGAATTCTTGGAAATCGGGGATTTTTTTTTTACAGTTTTTGAAATGGAGCACACCATTCTTGAACAGGCTGAATATTTTGAAGTTGGAACGGTTTGAGTGGGAGTTGTGGAACTTTGAAAAATGTCCCATTCTTTTGAATGGGAATTTCATGGAAATTTGGGGATTTCAGGAAAAGAGAGATTTTTTTTGGAAAATGCAAAAACATTTGAATTTCCTGAATGAGTTGAAATGGTTGGTGTTGGAATTTTTCAAATCGGTCGAGAAATGTTGAAGTAGTAACCTTTTTAATTGAGAAATGGTATTAAGGAATTTCGGGAAAACCGGGAATTTTTCCAGTTCGAAAAACAACTTTGTTTTTTGTCCTGATTAAGAGGAATGTTTTGACGGTGGAACGGTTGAAATGGGTTGAAAAATGTGGATGGAGTAGTCGCAAGAAAAAAGGGTCAAAAAAGGGTTTGAAAAAACTGGAATTCATGGAATTCCTGGAATTGTTTTTAACTTAAAAAATGATAGTTTCAATGTCCACGATGAGTGGAATATGTTGAAGGTGGAATGGTTTGAATAGGTTGAAAAATGTGGAAATGGTGGAAGTTTGAAAAATGGCCAATTCATTTGGAATGAGGAAATGTCCCTAAAAACGGAGAATTTTTGGAAATCGGGGAATTTTTTTTAATAGTTTTTGAAAGGGAGCACACCATTTTTGAACAGGCTGAATATTTTGAAGTTGGAACGGTTTGAGTGGGAGTTGTGGAACTTTGAAAAATGTCCCATTCTTTTGAATGGGAATTTCATGGAAATTTGGGGATTTCGGGAAAAGAGGGATTTTTTTTGGAAAATGCAAAAAAATGTGAATGTTCTGAATGAGTTGAAATGGTTGGTGTTGGAATTTTTCAAATCGGTCGAGAAATGTTGAAGTAGTAACATTTTTAATTGATAAATGGTATTAAGGAATTTCGGGAAAACCGGGAATTTTTCCAGTTCGAATAACAACTTTGTTTTTGGTCCTGATTAAGAGGAACGTTTTGACGGTGGAACGGTTGAAATGGGTTGAAAAATGTGGATGGAGTAGTCGCAAGAAAAAAGGGTCAAAAAAAGGTTTGAAAAAACTGGAATTCCTTTAACTTGAAAAAATGATAGTTTCAATGTCCACGATGAGTGGAATATGTTGAAGGTGGAATGGTTTGAATCGGTTGAAAAATGTGGAAATGGTGGAAGTTTGAAAAATGGCCAATTCATTTGGAATGAGGAAATGTCCCTAAAAACTGAGAATTCTTGGAAATCGGGTAATTTTTTTTTACAGTTTTTGAAATGGAGCACACCATTCTTGAACAGGCTGAATATTTTGAAGTTGGAACGGTTTGAGTGGGAGTTGTGGAACTTTGAAAAATGTCCCATTCTTTTGAATGGGAATTTCATGGAAATTTGGGGATTTCAGGAAAAGAGAGATTTTTTTTGGAAAATGCAAAAACATTTGAATTTCCTGAATGAGTTGAAATGGTTGGTGTTGGAATTTTTCAAATCGGTCGAGAAATGTTGAAGTAGTAACCTTTTTAATTGAGAAATGGTATTAAGGAATTTCGGGAAAACCGGGAATTTTTCCAATTCAAAAAACAACTTTGTTGATTAAGAGGAATGTTTTGACGGTGGAACGGTTGAAATGGGTTGAAAAATGTGGATGGAGTAGTCGCCAGAAAAAAGGGTCAAAAAAGGGTTTGAAAAAACTGGAATTCATGGAATTCCTGGAATTTTTTTTAACTTAAAAAAATGATAGTTTCAATGTCCACGATGAGTGGAATATGTTGAAGGTGGAATGGTTTGAATCGGTTGAAAAATGTGGAAATGGTGGAAGTTTGAAAAATGGCCAATTCATTTGGAATGAGGAAATGTCCCTAAAAATGGAGAATTTTTGGAAATCGGGGAATTTTTTAAATAGTTTTTGAAAGGGAGCACACCATTCTTGAACAGGCTGAATATTTTGAAGTTGGAACGGTTTGAGTGGGAGTTGTGGAACTTTGAAAAATGTCCCATTCTTTTGAATGGGAATTTAATGGAAATTTGGGGATTTCGGGAAAAGAGGGATTTTTTTTGGAAAATGCCAAAAAAATTTGAATGTTCTGAATGAGTTGAAATGGTTGGTGATGGAATTTTTCAAATCGGTCGAGAAATGTTGAAGTAGTAACATTTTTAATTGATAAATGGTATTAAGGAATTTCGGGAAAACCGGGAATTTTTCCAGTTCGAATAACAACTTTGTTTTTGGTCCTGATTAAGAGGAATGTTTTGACGGTGGAACGGTTGAAATGGGTTGAAAAATGTGGATGGAGTAGTCGCAAGAAAAAAGGGTCAAAAAAGGTTTGAAAAAACTGGAATTCATGGAATTCCTGGAATTTTTTTAACTTGAAAAAATGATAGTTTCAATGTCCACGATGAGTGGAATATGTTGAAGGTGGAATGGTTTGAATCGGTTGAAAAATGTGGAAATGGTGGAAGTTTGAAAAATGGCCAATTCATTTGGAATGAGGAAATGTCCCTAAAAACGGAGAATTCTTGGAAATCGGGGAATTTTTTTTTTTATAGTTTTTGAAAGGGAGCACACCATTCTTGAGCAGGCTGAATATTTTGAAGTTGGAACGGTTTGAGTGGGAGTTGTGGAACTTTGAAAAATGTCCCATTCTTTTGAATGGGAATTTCATGGAAATTTGGGGATTTCGGGAAAAGAGGGATTTTTTTTGGAAAATGCCAAAAAAATGTGAATGTTCTGAATGAGTTGAAATGGTTGGTGTTGGAATTTTTCAAATCAGTCGAGAAATGTTAAAGTACTAAAATTTTTAATTGAGAAATGGTATTAAGGAATTCCTGGAATTTCGGGAAAACCAGAAATATTTCCAGTTCGAAAAACAACTTTGTTTTTTGTCCTGATTAAGAGGAATGTTTTGACGGTGGAACGGTTGAAATGGGTTGAAAAATGTAGATGGAGTAGTCGCCAGAAAAAAAAGTCAAAAAAAGGGTTTGAAAAAACTGGAATTCAAGGAATTCCTGAAATTTTTTTTTTACTTGAAAAAATTATACTTTCAATGTCCACGATGAGTGGAATATGTTGAAGGTGGAATGGTTTGAATAGGTTGAAAAATGTTGGAATTGTGGAAGTGTGAAAAATGGATAATTCATTTGGAATGGGGAAAATGTCCCTAAAAACTGAGAATTCTTGGAAATCAGGGATTTTTTTTTTACAGTTTTTGAAATGGAGCACACCATTCTTGAACAGGCTGAATATTTTGAAGTTGGAACGGTTTGAGTGGGAGTTGTGGAACTTTGAAAAATGTCCCATTCTTTTGAATGGGAATTTCATGGAAATTTGGGGATTTCGGGAAAAGAGGGATTTTTTTTGGAAAATGCAAAAACATTTGAATTTCCTGAATGAGTTGAAATGGTTGGTGTTGGAATTTTTCAAATCGGTCGAGAAATGTTGAAGTAGTAACCTTTTTAATTGAGAAATGGTATTAAGGAATTTCGGGAAAACTGGAAATTTTTCCAGTTCGAAAAACAACTTTGTTTTTTGTCCTGATTAAGAGGAATGTTTTGACGGTGGAACGGTTGAAATGGGTTGAAAAATGTGGATGGAGTAGTCACCAGAAAAAAGGGTCAAAAAAAGGTTTGAAAAAACTGGAATTCCTTTAACTTGAAAAAATGATAGTTTCAATGTCCACGATGAGTGGAATATGTTGAAGTGGTGGAATCGGTTGAAAATGGTGGAAGTTTGAAAAATGGCCAATTCATTTGGAATTAGGAAATGTCCCTAAAAACTGAGAATTCTTGGAAATCGGGGAATTTTTTTTTATAGTTTTTGAAAGGGAGCACACCATTCTTGAACAGGATGAATATTTTGAAGTTGGAACGGTTTGAGTGGGAGTTGTGGAACTTTGAAAAATGTCCCATTCTTTTGAATGGGAATTTCATGGAAATTTGGGGATTTCGGGAAAAGAGGGATTGTTTTTGGAAAATGCAAAAAACTTTGAATGTTCTTAATGAGTTGAAATGGTTGGTGTTGGAATTTTTCAAATCGTTTGAGAAATGTTGAAGTAGTAACCTTTTTAATTGAGAAATGGTATTAAGTAATTCCTGGAATTTGGGGAAAACTGGGAATTTTTCCAGTTCGAAAAACAACTTTGTTTTTTGTCCTGATTAAGAGGAATGTTTTGATGGTGGAACGGTTGAAATGGGTTGAAAAATGTGGATGGAGTAGTCGCCAGAAAAAAGGGTCAAAAAAGGATTTGAAAAAACTGGAATTCGTGCAATTCCTGGAATTTTTTTTAACTTGAAAAAATGATACTTTCAATGTCCACGATGAGTGGAATATGTTGAAGGTGGAATGGTTTGAATCGGTTGAAAAATGTGGAAATGGTGGAAGTTTGAAAAATGTTCAATTCATTTTGAATGGGGAAAAATGTCCCGGAAAACCTGGAATTCTGGGAAATCCAGGAATTTTGGGAATTTTTCGAAGGAGGGAAAGCCCGCGATTGGAATAGTTTGAATCGGAGGAAAAAAGTGGAAGGTAGAGCGCGCCAAAATCTGGAGAAGAAGAAGAAGGAGTTGAGTAAAAAATTGATGAATTTTGGTGTAGAAAACCATATTCATTGTGTGAATGCTTTGGAGCAATCAATGTTGCTGTGCGGCCCGGTAGCAAATGCGTCACGGCCCGGTACCGGTCCCCGGACCGGTGGTTTGGTACCACTGCTCTACTGTGTATAAATATATCTTAATATAGATACTTTCTTATACCCACGATGATGATAATATATAAATAGCTAAACATGCTTCACTACTCCCTGGCGTCACAATGTAAACAAACGTAAACACTGTAATGATACCAAGTACAAGAGCGTATCTCGTCGATACTACTATGATTACGTCGCTATTTTTTGGCATCACAAAATCTTCTTTCGTTTTTTTTAAATTTACATTATGCTTATAAACTCAAATATGTCCCTGGACACATGAGGACTTTGAATATGACCAATGTATGATCCTGTAACTACTTGGTATAGGATTGTTACCCAAATTCATGGTATCGTCCAAAACTAATGTAAAGTATCAAAGAAGAGAAGAATAAGTGATTATTACATTTTAACAGAAGTGTAGATAGAACATGTTAAAACAGAAAATAAGCAGATATTAACAGTAAATGAGCTGAGATGAATAATCAAGTTTTACAGTTTGTCCTTCATAATGTGTACAAAATAATAAGTGTATAAATGACACAATATGTTACTGCATATGTCAGCAGACTAATTAGGAGTCTTTTGTTTGTTTACTTACTACTAAAAGACAAGTTGTCTAGTGTGTTCACTATTTTATTTAAGGACAAACTTGCAATAATAAACATATGTTTCGTGTACCTTAAGATTTTTTTGTTCAAATAAAGCCGATAATGACATTTTTTTTGTGGTCCTTTTTATTTAGAAAAGTACCGAAATAATTTTGGTACCGGTATCGGGACAACACTAGTATAAAAACAAACATTTTACAAAGTGATCTCTGCAGACACGAGCATGGTCTGGTTGTATTCCGCAAGATGATGAAAGTGATATTTTTAAAAGACATTTCCTTTCGACGCACTTTAGTTTTCCCCCTGACTTTATGACCTTTATGAACCACTTCTTTCAGGACTCCATGAGAGCTATTTCCTATCTCTCTATTTGAACCACTGGAACACCCAAGAACAGAAAAGCAATACCACATTTTATACACAAACTCTACACTCTCACTTGTTTTAATGCTACTCTCAAGCTGCTCGACCATCGTGTCGATCAAGTCGCCAAGAAGAAAATCATATGGAACCCTCCTATAAAGACTTGTTTAACTCCACATGGAAGCGTCTCACAGAGTTAAGACCAAGTGCCGTATTTAAGTCGTGTTTAAGACGCGCTGTTGTTGTTTTTAACGAGGCGGAGAGCTTCTGTTGTCCTGCTGTTTGAGAGCTGGCAGCCATGAATGACATCAGGGCTGGTCTCACCGCCGCCGTGCTCGGGCTTTCATCAGACCACTTCAAGGGCCTGGGAGCGGAAACCAGAGCCGGGCTGCACGCTGTGAGACCATGTTGCTGTACTGACACACCAGTGAGACCATGTTGCTGTACTGACACACCAGTGAGACCATGTTGCTGTACTGACACACCAGTGAGACCATGTTGCTATACTGACACACCAGTGAGACCATGTTGCTGTACTGACACACAAGTGAGACCATGTTGCTGTACTGACACACAAGTGAGACCATGTTGCTGTACTGACACACAAGTGAGACCATGTTGCTGTACTGACACACAAGTGAGACCATGTTGCTATGTTGCTATACTGACACACCTGTGAGACCATGTTGCTATACTGACACACAAGTGAGACCATGTTGCTATACTGACACACAAGTGAGACCATGTTGCTATACTGACACACCAGTGAGACCATGTTTCTGTACTGACACACCAGTGAGACCATGTTGCTGTACTGACACACAAGTGAGACCATGTTGCTGTATTGACACACAAGTGAGACCATGTTGCTGTACTGACACACAAGTGAGACCATGTTTCTGTACTGACACACAAGTGAGACCATGTTGCTATGTTGCTGTACTGACACACAAGTGAGACCATGTTGCTATACTGACACACCAGTGAGACCATGTGGCTGTACTGACACACAAGTGAGACCATGTTTCTGTACTGACACACAAGTGAGACCATGTTTCTGTACTGACACACCAGTGAGACCATGTTTCTGTACTGACACACCAGTGAGACCATGTTTCTGTACTGACACACAAGTGAGACCATGTTTCTGTATTGACACAGAAGTGAGACCATGTTTCTGTACTGACACACAAGTGAGACCATGTTTCTGTACTGACACACAAGCGAGACCATGTTGTTATGTTGCTGTACTGACACACAAGCGAGACCATGTTGCTGTACTGAAAAACTAGTGAGACCATGTTGCTATGTTGCTGTACTGACACACAAGCGAGACCATGTTGTTATGTTGCTGTACTGACACACAAGCGAGAACATGTCGCTGTACTGACACACAAGCGAGACCATTTTGCTGTACTGACAAACTAGTGAGACCATGTTGCTATGTTGCTGTACTGACACACAAGCGAGACTGTTATGTTGCTGTACTGACACACAAGAGAGACCATGTTTCTATGTTGATGTACTGACACACAAGTGAGACCATGTTTCTGTACTGACACACAAGTGAGACCATTTTTCTGTACTGACACAAAAGTGAGATCCTGTTGCTATACTGACACACAAGTGAGACCATGTTGCTATGTTGCTGTACTGACACATAAGTGAGACCATGTTGCTGTACTGACACACAAGTGAGACCATGTATCTGTACTGACAAACTAGTGAGACCATGTTGCTATGTTGTTGTACTGACACACAAGTGAGACCATGTTGCTGTACTGACACACAAGCGAGACCATGTTGTTATGGTGCTGTACTGACACACAAGTGAGACCATGTCGCTGTACTGACACACAAGTGAGACCATGTTGCTGTACTGACACACAAGTGAGACCATGTCTCTGTACTGACACACAAGTGAGACCATGTTGCTATGTTGCTGTACTGACACAAGTGAGACCATGTTTCTGTACTGACACACAAGTGAGACCATGTTGCTATACTGACACACCAGTGAGACCATGTTGCTATACTGACACACAAGTGAGACCATGTTGCTATACTGACACACCAGTGAGACCATGTTGCTGTACTGACACACCAGTGAGACCATGTTGCTGAACTGACACACCAGTGAGACCATGTTGCTGTACTGACACACCAGTGAGACCATGTTGCTATACTGACACACCAGTGAGACCATGTTGCTATACTGACACACCAGTGAGACCATGTTTCTGTACTGACACACCAGTGAGACCATGTTGCTGTACTGACACACCAGTGAGACCATGTGGCTGTACTGACACACCAGTGAGACCATGTTTCTGTACTGACACACCAGTGAGACCATGTGTCTGTACTGACACACAAGTGAGACCATGTTGCTGTATTGACACACAAGTGAGACCATGTTGCTGTACTGACACACAAGTGAGACCATGTTGCTATGTTGCTGTACTGACACACAAGTGAGACCATGTTTCTGTATTGACACACAAGTGAGACCATGTTTCTGTACTGACACACAAGTGAGACCATGTTTCTGTACTGACACACAAGCGAGACCATGTTGTTATGTTGCTGTACTGACACACAAGCGAGACCATGTTGCTGTACTGAAAAACTAGTGAGACCATGTTGCTATGTTGCTGTACTGACACACAAGCGAGAACATGTTGTTATTTTGCTGTACTGACACACAAGCGAGACCATGTTGCTGTACTGAAAAACTAGTGAGACCATGTTGCTATGTTGCTGTACCGACACACAAGCGAGACCATGTTGTTATGTTGCTGTACTGACACACAAGCGAGACCATGTTGTTATGTTGCTGTACTGACACACAAGCGAGACCATGTTGTTATGTTGCTGTACTGACACACAAGCGAGAACATGTCGCTGTACAGACACACAAGCGAGACCATGTTGCTGTACTGACAAACTAGTGAGACCATGTTGCTATGTTGCTGTACTGACACACAAGCGAGACTATGTTGTTATGTTGCTGTACTGACACACAAGCGAGACCATATTTCTATGTCACTGTACTGACATACAAGTGAGACCATGTTGCTGTATTGACACACAAGTGAGACCTTGTTGCTGTACTGACACACAAGTGAGACCATGTTGCTATGTTGCTGTACTGACACATAAGTGAGACCATGTTTCTGTACTGACATACAAGTGAGACCATGTTTCTGTACTGACACACAATCGAGACCATGTTGTTATGTTGCTGTACTGACACACAAGAGAGACCATGTTTCTATGTTGATGTACTGACACACAAGTGAGACCATGTTTCTGTACTGACACACAAGTGAGATCCTGTTGCTATGTTGCTGTACTGACACATAAGTGAGACCATGGTGCTGTACTGACACACAAGTGAGACCATGTTTCTGTACTGACAAACTAGTGAGACCATGTTGCTATGTTGCTGTACTGACACACAAGTGAGACCATGTTGCTGTACTGACACACAAGCGAGACCATGTTGTTATGTTGCTGTACTGACACACAAGTGAGACCATGTCCCTGTACTGACACACAAGTGAGACCATGTTGCTGTACTGACACACAAGTGAGACCATGTCTCTGTACTGACACACAAGTGAGACCATGTTGCTATACTGACACACAAGTGAGACCATGTCTCTGTACTGACACACAAGTGAGACCATGTTGCTGTACTGACACACAAGTGAGACCATGTCTCTGTACTGACACACAAGTGAGACCATGTTGCTATGTTGCTGTACTGACACAAGTGAGACCATGTTTCTGTACTGACACACAAGTGAGACCATGTTGCTTTGTGGCTGTACTGACACATAAGTGAGACCATGTTGCTGTACTGACACACAAGTGAGACATGTTGCTGTACTGACACACAAGTGAGACCATGTTGCTGTACTGACACACAAGTGAGACCATGTTGCTGTACTGACATACACGGCCAGGATTATGAGTGTCACGTTCCAAGACACTCAGGCATGTGTCACAGCCCAAATGTTGACGAGGTGTGTCATCGCTTGTCACAGGATGGCGGCGGCGGGGGATTATGTTAGCGTGTCATAAATCAGTCGGAGACGATGAAGCGACAGCATCATATTTCTCCTTAGTGGAAGTAGCGCTGTGCAAAAATGGACACAAGAATATTTCTATAGGAAATAGTATATAACGATATACAGTCGTGGTCAAAAGTGTACATACACGTGTAAAGAACATGATGTCATGGCTGTCTTGAGTTTCCAGTAATTTCTACAACTCTTATTTTTTTGTGATGTAGTGATTGGAGCACATACTTGTTGCTCACAAAAAACATTCATGAAGTTTGCTTCTTTTATGAATTTATTATGGGTCTACTGTAAATGTGAGCAAATGTGCTGGGTCAAAAGTATACATACAGCAATGTTAATATTTGCTTACATGTCCCTTGGCAAGTTTACCTGCAATAAGGCGATTTTGGTAGCCATCCACAAGCTTCTGCTTGAATTTTTGACCACAAAATTGCTGCAGTTCAGCTAAATGTGTTGCTTTTCTGACATGGACTTGTTTCTTCAGCATTGTCCACACGTTTAAGTCAGGACTTTGGGAAGGCCATTCTAAAACCTTCATTCTAGACTGATTTAGCCATTCCTTTACCACTTTTGCCGTCAGTGTCCTGTTGGAACACCCAACTGCGCCCAAGACCCAACCTCCGGGCTGATGATTTTAGCTTGTCCTGAAGAATTTGGACGTAATCCTCCTTTTTCATTGTCCCATTTACTCTCTGTAAAGCACCAGTACCATTGGCAGCAAAACAGGCCCAGAGCATAATACTACCACCACCATGCTTGACGGTAGGCATGGTGTTCCTGGGATTAAAGGCCTCACCTTTTGTCTTCCAAACATATTGCTGGGTATTGTGGCCAAACAGCTCCATTTTTGTTTCATCTGACCACAGAACTTTCCTCCAGAAGGTCTTATCTTTGTTAAGTTAAAGTTAAAGTACCAATGATTGTCACACACACACTAGGTGTGGTGAAATTTGTCCTCTGCATTTGACCCATCCCCTTGATCACCCCCTGGGAGGTGAGGGGAGCAGTGGGCAGCAGCGTAGCCGCGCCCGGGAATCATTTTTGGTGATTCAACCCCCAATTCCAACCCTTTATGCTGAGTGCCAAGCAGGGAGGTAATGGGTCCCATTTTTATAGTCTTTGGTATGACCCGGCCGGGGTTTGAACTCACAACCTACCCATCTCAGGGCGGACACACTAACCACGTCCATGTGATGTCAGATGAAACAAAATGGAGCTGTTTGGCCACAATACCCAGCAATATGTGTGGAGGAGAAAAGGTGAGGCCTTTAATCCCAGGAACACCACACCTACCGTCAAGCATGGTGGTGGTAATATTATGAACTTTAGTTTTTAGAGAGTTCCGGTCGGACTGTTTTTCACGGGACACATTTCTGGTGTTGTTGTTTCCGGATGAGGAGATGCTGCTCCGTTATTGATTGAAGTAAAGTCTGAATGTCATTAAAACAGTTAGCGCCATCTTTTGACACTTCTTCCACTCCCGTCCTTGCGCGCTACCCCCGCTACAAACAAAGATGACGGGGAGAAGACGTCGTCGAAGTGGAGGCACGTAAATAAGACCGCCCACAAAACGGCGCATCCTGAAGCGACTGTCAGGAAGTGACTTGAAGATGATGTGTAAAACATCATCTATGCAAGAATTTCACCAAAGAACCACCATCACATGTTATGTAGACCAGTAATTTTCAACCTTTTTTGAGCCAAGGCACATTTTTTGCGTTGAAAAAATCCTGAGGCACACCACCAGCAGAAATCAATAAAAAACTAAACTCAGTTGACAGTAAAAAGTCGTCGTCGCAATTGTTGGATATGACTTTAAAGCATAACCAAGCATGCATCACTATAGCTCTTGTCTCAAAGTAGGTGTACTGTCACCACCTGTCACGTCACACCCTGACTTATTTGGACTTGTTTGCTGTTTTCCTGTGTGTAGTGTTTTAGTTCTTGTCTTGCGCTCTTATTTTGATGGCTTTTTCTCTTTTTTTTGTTATTTTCCTGTAGCAGTTTCATGTCTTCCTTTGAGCGATATTTCTACTTTGTTTTAGCAATCAAGAATATTTCAGTTGTTTTTATCCTTCTTTGTGGGGACATTGTTGATTGTCATGTCATGTTCGGATGTACTTTGTGGACGCCGTCTCTGCTCCACAGTAAGTCTTTGCTGTCGTCCAGCATTCTGTTCTTGTCTATTTTGTAGCCAGTTCAGTTTTAGTTTGGTTCTGCATAGCCTTCCTTAAGCTTTAATGCCTTTTCTTAAGGACACTCACCTTTTGTTTATTTTAAGTTTAAGCATTAGACACCTTTTACCTGCACACTGCCTCCCGCTGTTTCCGACATCTACAAAGCAATTAGCTACCGGCTGCCACCTACTGATATGGAAGAGTATTACACGGTTACTCTGCCGAGCTCCAGACAGCACCGACACTCAACAACAACACATCATTTGCAGGCTATAATTACTGCTTTGCAAAAACTATTTTTAACCCAAATAGGTGAACTGACATAATCTCCCACCAGACTGTATCTCACGCCGCGGCACAGTGGTTGAAAAACACTGATGTAGACCACAAGGAAGTCTTTTACATTTAGAAAATAATCGACCCCTAAGGGAATAAGTGGTAGAAAATGGATTGATGGATCATAATAATATGATATTATTGATCAATATTCACATTTAGAAAAAAAATAAAAATATGACTCCTTTAATGCGCCTTATAATCCGGTGCGCCTTATATATGAAAATAACCTGAATAGACCCACTCATCAGCAGTGCACTGCCTTATAACCCGGTGCGCCCTGTGGTCCGGAAAATACCGTACAGGTTTCACGCAACCTCCCAATGGGCTTGGATTGAACCGTCACATTATTTGCTTGATCCCCCCCTCCCCCCCTCCCCAGTTGTTATTATTTCCAGACACATCTTATCTGCGTGGAAACACCTCGCTGGGAAAATGAGGCCGCCGACGCCGTATTTCGTCATCCAGTCAGCACTTTAGCGCTTGAATAAAACCGTGCTGTGCGAGCGTGAGAAATCATCTCTCTGGTAGGGAATGACACAAGTTGAGTCTCAGCAAGGTGCCTGTGCATGAAGGAGAGGGTCAGGGCTTGCATTGATGAGGCGCAGGAGGAAGAAACGTTATCGACGGGCATCAGGTTCAGATGCCTATGACTTATGAATTGTCAGGTTCAAACCATGACGACATCTATTAAACAAGACAAGAAGCAACGAATCAAACAGAGACAGAATTCAATGTGGTTCAGTGAGGAGAAACGTGCACATCTGTACCCTTGTACAGTGTCATTACCTTCTGCCAAAAGATTGCACGCCTCCTTCTTTTATTTTGCACCCTCCCTGACCACACGGCCACCACTGCTTCCAAAGGACAAAGGTTCGTAAAATAGTTCAAAAAGAGTTCCATAAAACAGTTCAAAAAGAGGTCCATAAAATAGTTAAAGGCCTACTGAAATGACATTTTATTTATTTAAATGGGGATAGCAGATCCATTCTATGTGTCATATTTGATCATTTCGCGATATTGCCATATTTTTGCTGAAAGGATTTAGTAGAGAACATCGACGATAAAGTTTGCAACTTTTGGTCGCTGATAAAAAAAAGCCTTGCCTGTACCGGAAGTAGCGTGACGTCACAGGTTGAAAGGCTCCTCACATTTCCCCATTGTTTACACCAGCAGCGAGAGCGATTCGGACCGAGAAAGCGACGATTACCCCATTAATTTGAGCCAGGATGAAAGATTCGTGGATGAGGAACGTGAGAGTGAAGGACTAGAGTGCAGTGCAGGACGTATCTTTTTTCGCTCTGACCGTAACTTAGGTACAAGGGCTCATTGGGTTCCACACTTTCTCCTTTTTCTATTGTGGATCACGGATTTGTATTTTAAACCACCTCGGATACTATATCCTCTTGAAAATGAGAGTCGAGAACGCGAAATGGACATTCACAGTGACTTTTATCTCCACGACAATACATCGGTGAAGCACTTTAGCTACGGAGCTAACGTGATAGCATCGTGCTTAAATGCAGATAGAAACAAAAGAAATAAGCCCCTGACTGGAAGGATAGACAGCAGATCAACAATACTACTATCAAGAGACACAGAACCAAACACTGGACCTGTAACTACACGGTTAATGCTGTGCCGCCTGTCGAAGCCTAGCAATGCTGTTGCTAACGACACCATTGAAGCTAACTCAGCTTCGGGACCTCGTCAGAGCTATGATAAAAACATTAGCGCTCCACCTACGCCAGCCAGCCCTCATTTGCTCATCAACACCCGTGCTCACCTGCGTTCCAGCGATCGACGGCGCGACGAAGGACTTCACCCGATCATCGATGCGGTCAGCGGCTAGCGTCGGATAGCGCGTCTGCTATCCAAGTCAAAGTCCTCCTGGTTGTGTTGCTGCAGCCAGCCGCTAATACACCGATCCCACCTACAGCTTTTTTCTTTGCTGTCTTCATTGTTCATTAAACAAATTGCAAAAGATTCACCAACACAGATGTCCAGAATACTGTGGAATTTTGCGATGAAAACAGAGCTGTTTGTATTGGGATACAATGTGTCCGAATACTTCCGTTTCAACCATCGACGTCACGCGCATACGTCATCATACATAGACGTTTTCAAACGGAAGTGGGGCGGGAAATTTAAAATGTCACTTTATAAGTTAACCCGGCCGTATTGGCATGTGTTGCAATGTTAAGATTTCATCATTGATATATAAACTATCAGACTGCGTGGTCGGTAGTAGTGGCTTTCAGTAGGCCTTTAAAAAAGAGTTCCATAAAATAGTTCAAAAAGAGTTCGTAAAATACTTCAAAAAGAGGTCGTCTGGAAATTGGGCAGATCCTGTCTTCTCTCCGCTTTGAAGTCCTTGGGTTAGAACAATATCTTTCTGTTGACTACCATACATGAAAGAACACAGGAACACCTTCATCTTGCTTCCCCCCCTACACAGTAGAGTTTTACGAGCCTTCTTGGTAGGTTTCAAAGACAGCTTTTGTCTTCTCACCAGACCCTCAAATGTAACACAAAGTTTTTATGATAACTTACAAACAAATTAGTCTAACAGAATTCCTTTTGAGTTTTGTCACTGAGCAAAGACTTTGGGCGGGCTAACATCAGCCCGAGTGAACAGCTGTTATGGCAAGAAAAGGCATGGTTGGGGCCCAGGTGTAACAGATCTGAGCCTTGAATAAGTCAAAGACATTGGAGGTCCCGGTGTAACCAGAGTCCCACAGAAAAGCACCAGGCCTGAGAGCTCTGGCAAACGGCAGTAATCCCTGGTGTAAGACGCTCCATGCGGCCTCGGGGAAGTGATACGGAAACGATGCAGGAGATGATAAGATGCTCATTATTCTGCTCCTATTTTGGGCTCCGCATTCTCACGCTTACAGTAGAGACGTCCTCGGCGTCGGCCGACATCCTACTTGAATCCGACATGCAGTCTGTGTGCGCTTCTTCCTCATCTCTTCGGTTGTCACGGCAACATCAGGTGTAACACTAAGTGCCGCTCAGACCTTTTCTTCGGAGGAGTACTGTTTTATTGACTGGTATTTACATCCCCTGGGGGTAGGAATACCAATGTGACACATATTGACTGTACAGTTCATCTGAGTGCCATAGGGCGCACCGGATTATAAGGCGCACTGCCGATGAGCGGGTCTATTCAGGGTTGGTTTTTTTAATACAAAAGGTGCATTAAATTTTTTTTTTTTCTAAATGTGAATATCGATAAATACAATCCCCCGACGAGCAGGGAAACCTGCGAAACAGGCTTGTGGGGATGATATAGCCTTTGTGTTTTTTCCTGACCTAACGTATACTCCACTCTACCCCGGTATTGAGCACTGTATAACGGATAAACCACAGAAACCTCGACTATGTATATATATATATATATATAATATATATATAGTGTATATATATATATGTATGTATGTGTATATATGTATGTATATATGTGTATATATATGTATGTGTATATGTGTGTATATATGTATGTGTATGTATATATGTATGTGTATATATATGTATGTGTATATGTGTATATATATGTATGTGTATATGTATAATAATGTATGTGTATATATATATATATGTGTATATATATGTATGTGTATATGTATATATATATATATGTATGTGTATATGTAGATATGAATGTGTATATGTATGTATATATACTATAGATGTATGTGTATATATGCATGTGTATATATGCGTATATGTATACAGTATATGTATATGTGTATATGTATATATATGTATGTGTATATATATGTATGTGTATATGTATATATATGTATGTGTATATATATATATATGTGTATATACATATGTGTGTATATGTATATATATGTATGTGTATATGTATATATGAATGTGTATACGTATGTATATATACTGTATATGCATGTGTATATATGCATGTGTATATGTATATATGCATGTGTATATGTATATATGTATGTGTAT
>NC_084746.1:13345113-13347613 GCF_033978785.1 Entelurus aequoreus | reverse complement strand
TGCATGTGTATATGTATATATGTATGTGTATATGTATATATACAGGTATATATGTATGTGTATATTAGGGATGATACTCGAAACCGGTTTTCCCGGTTGTTCGATAAGAAAAGAACCGAGTCCTCGGACTCGAATCCCTTTTTGAGAACCGGTACCCGTTATCGAGACCACTATAGTAAAGAAAAAGAGTTGGTTCTTTATTCGAATCCCTCGGAACGAATCCCATCCCGACCAGAAATGCCCCTTGAGACATCACAAGAATTTACGTCACGTAGCTCAGTCATTAGGCGCAGATAGGGAAAGCAGGAAAAACAATGGAATAATAAAGTTCAAAACAAAAGGTATAATCCAATGAATAACTTTACTGAGAGATTTAAACAGGGTACAAACACACGACGAACACTTTTACGACCAACCGGAAACATAGCAACCAGGCTAGCAACGCACCTCCTTTACGGCAGCTGTCACAACGTTCTTAAAGCAACCGCAGCACATACATATATATATACAACATATATGACATCTCCCTTTTTCAACTTTTGTTTTTCTTTCCTTGTAAACAAAACAAAATCACACTGTATATGTGTTGTCTGTCTAATTATAAATAATGCAGACGAGGCGTGTTGGCTGAGTTCTTGACGTTTACTTTCACAGGTGACGACATCCAACAACACTTTTCGGGGCTACCGCGTATGCTCGTCACTCCCGTTGCATGCTGGGTAGTGTAGTTGTTATATTCCCTAGCTCATAACATCACATCTTTCCCTCTAAAAAGAAAGATTTTAACTCAATAAAGTGTATTTCTTTTTTTAGCTTTAACTTTTCATTTTTTACCATTGTAACCACATTTGCAAACAACTTTTCTCTTCATAGAATTTTCTTTCAACAAAGAAATAAAGTGCAAAAATGTCAAAGCATCATAACAAACAGTTATGTCAAATAGCACCAGAAGTGCACTTTTTGGAGAGCTGTATTATTTTCAGTTTTGTGCCCAAGGGACTGATTTTATTTAACACTATAGTATTATTTATACACATATAGTAATCACAGAGACAGCTAGGTTGTTTTTGTGTTACTGTATATATTTGTTTTTCTGAAAAATCCCATTTAATATACTTTGGGTAACAACAGTCAATATTTATTTATTTTATTTTATTTTTTTAGGTGGGTAACAGTCAATATTTATTTATTTATTAGATTTTTTTTTGTTTTTTTTGTTAAACCAAATATTGTGTGTTTTTTTCCATATACAACAACCTATCTGGACTCGATAAGAGAATCGATAAGGAATCGGTTCGATAAGAGGATTCAATAATAGGCTCGAACTCGATAATTTCTTATCAAACATCATCCCTATATGTATGTATGTACATGTATGTATGTATGTACAGTATGTATGTATGTTTGTACATGTATGTATGTATGTATGTAAAGTGATCACACAAAGTTTATTCTATCATTTGCATTTTCTTGTCAGAGTTGGTAAGAAACGAAAAGTCACATTTTGAATGTGGACAACTAGTTTATTAAAACACAATATTCTAATTTACAAACACAACAAGCACCGATTCTAACAGCTTTTTTGTTGTATTTATTAGTAATTAATGTCATATTTATTTCAAGTCACAACATTTCATTTTCCGCAGCCTCCTCCAAATATTGCTATCTCTGTAAAGAAGAAGTGTATTTATTGTGGCCTGTTGCATCACACTCTTATCAGGCGGCCTGCATGAGACGGGAGTAGGAAAGCAGCAGGGGGGCCTCACAGCATCATCCACACTTTCATTCACTTTTATTACCAGCGGGGTTATGAATCTGCCACATAAATATATATATATATATATATATATATATATATATATATATATATATATATATATATATATATATATATATATATATATATATATACGAAGTGGCTGGGGAGAGGAAAATCTGAGCTTCCCTGCTTAGGCTGCTGCCCCCGCGACCCGACCTCGGATAAGCGGAAGAAGATGGATGGATGGATGGATATATATGTGTGTATATGGATGGATATATGTATGTGTATATATATGTATGTGTATACAGTATATGTATGTGTATATGTACATGGTCGCATAGACTACAGGGGTTGTCGAAACAGGGAATAACTATTTTAGAGTTGGCATTTGCAATATTGAACAGCTGTTAGTGCATGTTTAAATGATATAATCAATAACCGAGGAACGTCAGTGATTAGATGCTCTCTGCCTCCTTGTCTCGCTTCTTTCTCTCTCTCTCTCTCACACACACACACACCCACACACACACACACACACACACACACACACACACACGCTTCATGGTTCCGCTCCTCCAGTGATTGAAAAGTAGCTTTTCAAAAAAGGCATTTTGCTAAGTGTTGTCAGTAAATACTCTGTTAGCTAACAATAAGCACCTGTATTGATCATTTATTCTGGTAGTACACCATTTTGTTTGTCATATATTTTGGTGCGATGTAGGTCGCTACAAAAACGCT
>NC_084746.1:13332613-13335113 GCF_033978785.1 Entelurus aequoreus | reverse complement strand
GATTTTTCGCTGCAGGTGTTGCCGTGTCCTTCCATTCAGTGCTTTCAACCGGAAGTAGAAGCGGCTCATAGCGGTTCCACTCGTATGGATTCTTGATTTATCACTCCAAGCAACGTTTGTCAGTTTCACAATAGAACTAAAACAATTCGTGCTCACTAAACCGTCCCACGTGTGACGTCTGTAGGAGTGTTTCCACGCATATTTGCACGCGCCGTGGTAATGTAATGAAGCTAGCGTTGTTAGTGTTAGCTAATATGCTAACACGTTGACGAGTGTCTGTGTTAGTATTATTAACTTATTCTGTCAGTTTTGTAAATTCACCAAAAACGTCACCGTGGACTTTTTGAGACTGTTTAGCTGATTGGAGAGCTAGCTTCCGCAGCTCGTGGGTCCATGATGATGACTTCTGTTTTGTTTGATCACCTATTTTACTGCCTTGTTCCAGACACCGTTTGGAAACAATTAAAGGCCTACTGAAAGCCAACTGCAGTCTGATAGTTTATATATCAATGATGAAATCTTAACATTGCAACACATGCCAATACGGCCGAGTTAACTTATAAAGTGACATTTAAAATTTCCCGGCTGAAACGTCGCGGTATGATGACGTATGCGTGTGACGAAGTCAGTTTAACAGAAATTATGGTACCCCGTAGAATCCTATACAAAAAGCTCTGTTTTCATTTCATAATTCCACAGTATTCTGGACATCAAAAGATACGTCCATCACTGCCTCTCAAGTCCTTCACTGTAACGTTCCCTCATCTACGAATCTTTCATCCTCGCTCAAATTAATGGGGTAATCGTCGCTTTCTCGGCCCGAATCTCTCTCGCTCCATTGTAAACAATGGGGAATTGTGAGGAATACTAGCTCCTGTGACGTCACGCTACTTCCGGTACAGGCAAGGCTTTTTTTTTTATCAGCGAGCAAAAGTTGCGAACTTTATCGTCGATTTTCTCTACTAAATCCTTTCAGCAAAAATATGGCAATATCGCGAAATGATCAAGTATGACACATAGAATGGATCTGCTATCCCCGTTTAAATAAAAAAAAAAATCATTTCAGTAGGCCTTTAAGGTATGTAAATAAACAAATACAATTATCTTTTTGTGTAAATAACTCATTTCACAACATATGCATTGGTGGTCAAAAGTTGACATACACGTGTAAAGAACATGATGTCATGGCTGTCTTGAGTTTCCAATCATTTCTACAACTTTTTTGTGATGTAGTGATTGGAGCACATACTTGTTGGTCAAAAAAAACATTCATGAAGTTTGCTTCTTTTATGAATTTATTATGGGTCTACTTAAAATGTGAGCAAATGTGCTGGGTCAAAAGTATACATACAGCAATGTTAATATTTGCTTACATGTCCCTTGGCAAGTTTACCTGCAATAAGGCGCTTTTGCATTTTTGACCACAAAATTGGTGCAGTTCAGCTAAATGTGTTGCTTTTTCTGACATGGACTTGTTTCTTCAGCATTGTCCACACGTTTTAAGTCAGGACTTTGGAAGGCCATTCTGAAACCTTCATTCTAGCCTGATTTAGCCATTCCTTTACCACTTTTGAGGTGTGTTTGGGGTCATTGTCCTGTTGGAAACACCCAACTGCGCCCAAGACCCAACCTCCGGGCTGATGGTTTTACCTTGTCCTGAAGAATTTGGAGGTAATCCTCCTTTTTCATTGTCCCATTTACTCTCTGTAAAGCACCAGTTCCATTGGCAGCAAAACAGACCCAGATCATAATATTACCACCACCATGCTTGACGGTAGGGATGGTGTTCCTGGGATTAAAGGCCTCACCGTTTCTCCTCCAAACATATTGCTGGGTATTGTGGCCAAACAGCTCCATTTTTGTTTCATCTGACCACAGAACTTTCCTCCAGAAAGTCTTATCTTTGTTCATGTGATGTCAGATGATGCAGCACCCACAAAATGTTATGGGTGCTGGAAAATTTGGTTCATTCCATCTTAACTCTGATAGTTTTGCACTTCTGTCCTGTATTTAGTGTCATTAGTTTGGTGTTGTTTTGGTCACCTGACCTATGCAAAGTGGCTCGGCACTCAGCTGGTCACTTGTGGTGTGTTTGTAATCCTCTCCCCTGAGTGGCCATGTTTAATTACACTTTTTTTTTTTTTCCCCTCCGCACTTGCCGGCTCATTTAACTGAGGGATTTTGCCTTCCGTGGGCCGTTTAATTGACAAATGAGAGCAATGTGAAGAGAGTGTGCACGGCGAGGCAGACAGCCACCCATCACACGCCTCCCCGAGCGCGCTAATGACGGAGGCTCCCCCCGGGGACACGGTTCAGGGACGACTAGGCACGTGGCGCAGAGAGGTCAGCAGCGACAGACGCAGGGCGGCAGCTGTTGGGGGCGAAATTAATCAGGAGGCTGAAAAACCGGGTGGAGGAGATGTCTGGTTTGAACCGAGATGGAGATGTGATGAGCCGAGAGGTTAAAGGGCACAGAATGGGCTGTCAAACGCCCGCCAAC
>NC_084746.1:13324963-13332593 GCF_033978785.1 Entelurus aequoreus | reverse complement strand
ATATATATATATATATATATATATATATATATATATATATATATATATATATATATATATATATATATATATATATATATATATATATATATATATATGCATGTATGTATGTATGCATGTATGTTTATATAAGCATGCATGCATGCTTATACAGTATATACATGCATGTTTATATAAGCATGCATGCATGCTTTGGAACCCCTTCCTCGAAAGAAAATAATGTTTGCCTTGGTGCCCTAAAATAGTATATGCATGTTTATTTAAGCATGCACGCATGCCTTGGTGCCCTAAAATATGAGCCCTCCTTTAAGGCAACACTTGCCTTGACCTGAAAAAGTACAAATTCAAGGCCTGTAATAACCATCACACTGATATTAATTTTTTTAATGTAAAACTACACTCAAAAGCTTTACTGAGCTGATAGAAGTGAAGGACACACTAATTTCCCCAATATTCTTTACATGGTGGGAGCAGAAATTACATTTTTATTCAAGTTAATGCCGAAACTTCTTAGTTTTCTCATACAGTTTTACTTACATATACCTGCAAAGTAGCGCCCAGAGCCGGGAAACCAGATCTCAGTCTGTGTGTCAATCACCTGTGTCGGACTCGGCCGTCAAGGCTGAGATGAACACGTGTGGCGAGGAATAGACGGTCTGGCCCGGTCAGGAAACATTTGCGTGTGTGTTTAGTCGGGGTGCAGCGAAGACATGCAGCCATGAAACCTGAGCGGCTGCATGACACGCTGGTACACACCATCGGTGAGCCAGACACCAACTGGTCTTGTCACCACTGAACACCAGAGACACATGTTTGGAGTGGCCAGCATGTCTTTCTCACGCTCAACCTCCTGGGGCTTTTTGGATGTTACAAGGCGTGTGTGGCATGAAATAGAGCAGATGTCAATTAGAAACTAGAACTAGTTTATTAAAAAGTGGATTGGGTTAACCCTCTCATAGAAACTGTCCAGGAATGTCACAGAATAACAACAACCAAAACCTTTAGATGGAAATTTGAAAGCTTCCGTGCCAGTGAAGTAAAAATAGATTTTGGGTCATCATTGTATAGACAGTGGAACCTCGATTTGCAAACCTAATTGGTTCTTGAACATTGTTTGTAAATGGAAAGGTTTGCATGAGTTCCCCATAAGAAACAATGTAAACATGAATAATTGTTTTAGTCTCAACAATAGTCTCTATTTTAGTTTTTTTTAAAAGCACTGTAATAGATATATGTTTATATTAGAGATGTCCGATAATGGTTTTTTTGCCGATATCTGATATTCCGATATTGTCCAACTCTTAATTACCGATTCCGATATCAACCGATACCGAGCGGGTGGTGTATATTGTAGCGTCCTGGAAGAGTTAGTGCTGCAAGGGGTTCTGGGTATTTGTTCTGTTGTGTTACGGTGCGGATGTTCTCCCGAAATTTGTTTGTCATTCTTGTTTGGTGTGGGTTCACAGTGTGGCGCATATTTGTAACAGTGTTAAAGTTGTTTATACGGTCACCCTCAGTGTGACCTGTTTGGCTGTTGACCAAGTATGCGTTGCATTCAATTGTGTGTGTGAAAAGCCGTAGATATTATGTGATTGGGCCGGCACGCAAAGGCAGTGCCTTTAAGGTTTATTGGCGCTCTTTCCTTCTCCCTGCGTCCGTGTACCACTCCGTAAAGCGGCGTTTTAAAAAGTCATACATTTTACTTTTTGAAACCGATACCGATAATTTCCGATATTACATTTTAAAGCATTTATCGGACATCTCTAGTTTATATATATATATATATATATATATATATATATATATATATATATATATATATATATATATATATATATATATATATATATATATATATATATATATATATATATATTAGGGCTGCAGCTAACGATTAATTTGATAATCGATTAATCTGTCGATTATTACTTAGATTAATCGATTAATAATCGTATAAAAGAGACAAACAAAAATAACTCTGCGCACGATTAGTTGTTGCAGCCCTAATATATATATATATATATATATATATATATATATATATATATATATATATACATATATATATATATATATATATATATATATATATATATATATATATATATATATATATATATATATATATATATATATATATATATATATATATATATGTATATATATATATACATACACATAAGGATTGTCTCGATACCTATACTTTGGTAAATGTATTTAGATACTTTTCGGTACTTTTCTCAAAAAAGGAGACCACTAAAATGGCATTATTAGCTTTATATTAACAACAAATCTTCGGGTACATTAAACATATGTTTGTTATTGCAATTTTGTCTTCAAATAAAGTAGTGAACATACTAGACAACTTGTCTTTTCGTAGTAAGTAAACAAACAAAGGCTCCTAATTAGTCTGCTGACATATGCAGTAACATATCGTGTCATTTATCTACCTATTATTTTGTCTACATTATGATGGAAAAACTGTAAATTTGTTCATTTACTGTTAATATCTGGTTATTTTCTGTTTTAGCATGTTCTATCTCCACTTCTGTTGAAATGTAATAATCACTTATTCTTCTGTTGTTTGATACTTTACATTAGTTTTGGATGATTCCACACATATAGGTATCGACCCGATACCAAGTAGTTACAGGATCATACATTAGTCATATTCAAAGTCCTCATGTGTCCAGGGACGTATTTCCTGAGTTCATGAACTTAGTATACATTTTAATAAAAGGAAAAAAAGATTTTGTGACGATAAAAAATATCGATGTAATCATAGTAGTATTAACTAGATACGCTACTGTACGTGGTATCATTACAGTGGATGTCAGGTGTAGATCCACCCATGGCATTTGTTTACATTGTGACGCCGGTGAGCTATGGTGTGTAGTGAAGCATGTTTAGCTATTCCTCGTCCTGCAGTGATAATGATACTTGTAAGAAACGTACTTTATTTGTCGCCATGGAGACCAGGATTAGTGATTTAGAAGTAGCTAAAACACTGCCGACGGCGGATGGATGTTTGCTGCTAGCTAGCTAGCCACGTCTTAGCACCTCTTCCTGAGGGTGTTTCAGTGTTATAACTTCACCTTTGTCTTTACTTTCTAAGTCAAAATGCGTCCGTTCTCCCATTTCTGTCTACACACTGTGTCTGCTTGTAAGTACTCCGTGTGTGTGCGCTGCCGAACATGCTCCTCTGCTCGTAAAACCAGCAATGACACGACGTGAAGATGCGCCGTCATGTCCGTTAAAAAAAAAATGAAGAAACAGTATAGTACCGCTTTTTATTCATTAGTACTGCGACACCGTACTAGTACCGGTACACCGTACAACCCTAGTACACATATATGTATTTGAAACATACCAAGGGAGTAATGGTTCAACAATCTCTTTATCAAAACAACACAACAACAACGGGAAGCTAAACTATCAATGCTCTCAAAAACGTAAAAAATCATGTTGCTATCGACAAGAACGCAGAGACACGAGGCGGAGAAAGCAGGGGCCAGGGAGAGTCGTCTTCTTCTGCAGTTCCCTCCCCTCTCTAAGTCTAAGTCCACAGCGATTCCCTCCTTCTTTCCAAGCTTGTTTATTGGCCTTTTTGAACCCATACTTAATGAGCAAAATAGACAAAACTTGGTGAATGGCGAGAAAAGATACACACACTGAAGCACTGAGATGCGGCGGCTGAGTAATGGACTGCCTAAACACGATATGACACAGCAGATTCTGCCCCTCCAAAATGGCCGCGCCTTAAGGCTGCTAGGAGAACTACAAATTAATGATTGAAGTGGTTGTAGTCATGGTTCGCATACACAGGCATGTTGGGCTCAATCTAAAAGTTTGTAAATTGAAAAATTTGCAAATAAAGGGGTTCATAAATCGGCATATACTGTATATATGCATCCATATATATATATATATATATATATATATATATATATATATATATATATATATATATATATATATATATATATATATATATATATATATATATATATATATATATATATATATATATATATATATATATACACAGTTAGGTCCATAAATATTTGGACATTGACACAATTTTCAGTATTCCAGCTCTGTATAACACCACAATGGATTTTAAATGAAACAATCAAGATGTGCTTTAAGTGCAGACTCTGAGCTTTAATTGGAGGGTATTTACATCCAAATCAGGTGAACGGTGTAGGAATTACAACACATTTTATATGTGCCTTCCACTTTTTAAGGGACCAAAAGTAATTGGACAATTGGCTACTCAGCTGTTCCATGGCCAGGTGTGTGTTATTCCCTTGTTTTTTTTTCATTTATTTCATTTACAAAGAGCAGATAAAAGGCCTAGATGTCATTTCAAGTGTGGTATTAGTTTGGAATCTGGGGAGGTCATCTCTCAATATGAAGTCCAAAAAGCTGTCACTATCAGTGAAACAAGCCATCATTAGGCTGAAAAATCTAAACAAAGCCATCAGAGAGATATCAAAAACATGAGGTGTGGCCAAATCAACTGTTTGGTACATTCTTAAAAAGAGAGAACGCACTGCTAAGCTCAGCAACACCAAAAGACATTGAAGACCACGGAAAACAAGTGTGGTGGATGACAGACAAATACCTTCCCTTGTCAAGAAAAAGCCCTTCACAACAGTTGGCCAGATGAAGAAAACTCTCCAGGAGGTAGATGTATCTGTGTCCAAGTCTACAAATAAGAGAAGACTTCACCAGAGGAAATACAGAGGCTTCATCACAAGGCGTATACCATTGGTGAGCCTCAAAAACAGGAAGGCCAGATTAGAGTTTGCCAAGAAACATGTAAAAGAGCCTGTGCAGTTCTGGAACAACATCTTATGGACAGATGAGACAAATATCAACTTCTACCAAAATTATGGAAAGAGAAGAGTATGGAGAAGGGAAGGAACTGCTCAAGATCCAAAGCATACCACCTCATCAGTGAAGCATGGTGGTGGTAGTGGCATGCATGGCTGCCAGTGGAACTGGATCTCTTATATTTATTGATGATGTGACAGCTGACAAAAGCAGCAGAATGAATTCTGAAGTGTTTGGGGCAATATTATCTGCTCATATTCAGCCAAATGCTTCAAAACTCATTGGACGGTGCTTCACAATGCAGATGGACACTGACCCGAAGCATACTGCGAAAGCAACCAAAGAGTTTTTTAAGGCAAAGAAATGGAATGTTCTGCAATGGCCAAGTCAATCACCTGACCTGAATCCGATTGAGCATGAATTTCACTTGCTGAAGACAAAACTGAAGGGAAAATGCCCAAAGAACAAGCAGGAAGTGAAGACCCCTGCAACAGAGCATCACCAGGGACCAAACCCAGCGTCTGGTGATGTCTATGTGTTCGACACTTCAGGCTGTCATTGACTGCAAAGGATTTGCAACAAAGTATTAAAAAGTGACAATTTGATTTATGATTATGTTAGTTTGTCCAATTACTTTTGGTCCCTTAAAAAGTGGAAGGTACGTATAAAATGTGTTGTAATTCCACACCGTTCACCTGATTTGGATGTAAATACCCTCAAATTAAAGCTCAGAGTGTACACTTAAAGGCCTACTGAAATTATTTTTATTTATTTAAACAGGAATAGCAGATCCATTCTATGTGTCATACTTGATCATTTCGCGATATTGCCATATTTTTGCTGAAAGGATTTAGTAGAGAAAATCGGCGATAAAGTTCGCAACTTTTGCTCGCTGATAAAAAAAAGCCTTGCCTGTACCGGAAGTAGCGTGACGTCACAGGAGCTAGTATTCCTCACAATTCCCCATTGTTTACAATGGAGCGAGAGAGATTCCGACCGAGAAAGTGACGATTACCCCATTAATTTGAGCGAGGATGAAAGATTCGTAGATGAGGAACGTTACAGTGAAGGACTTGAGAGGCAGTGATGGACATATCTTTTTTCGCTCTGACAGTAACTTAGGTACAAGCTGGCTCATTGGATTCCACACTCTCCTTTTTCTATTGTGGATCACAGATTTGTTTTTTAAACCACCTCGGATACTATGTCCTCTTGAAAATGAGAGTCGAGAACGCGAAATGGACATTTAAAGGCCTACTGAAACCCACTACTACCGACCACGCAGTCTGATAGTTTATATATCAATGATGAAATCTTAACATTATAACACATGCCAATACGGCCGGGTTAACTTATAAAGTGACATTTTAAATTTGCCGCTAAACTTCCGGTTCGAAACGCCTCTGAGGATGACGTATGCGTGTGACGTAGCCCGGCGAACACGGGTATGCCTTCCACATTGAAGCCGATACGAAAAAGCTCTGTTTTCATTTCATAATTCCACAGTATTCTGGACATCTGTGTTCGTGAATCTGTTTCAATCATGTTCATTGCATTATGGAGAAGGAAGCCAAGCAAGCAAAGAAGAAAGTTGTCGGTGCGAAATGGACGTATTTTTCGAAGTCGTAGTCAGCCACAACAGTACACAGCCGGCGCTTCTTTGTTTACATTCCCGAAAGATGCAGTCAAGATGGAAGAACTCGGATAACAGAGACTCTAACCAGGAGGACTTTTGATTTGGATACACAGACGCCTGTAGAGAACTGGGACAACACAGACTCTTACCAGGATTACTTTGATTTGGATGACAAAGACGCAGACGTGCTACTGTGAGTATGCAGCTTTGGCTTTTTTTTGCGTATGTACGTAACTTTTTTAAAATATATAAGCTTTATGAACCTTGGGTTAGGTGAACGGTCTTTTGGGCTGAGTGATTGTGTGTGTTGATCAAGTGTTTGAATTGTATTGGCGTGTTCTATGGAGCTAGGAGCTAGCAGAGGAGCTAGGAGCTAGCATAACACGTACCGTACCGTAAGTGCGCGTCACGTACGTAACTTTTTAAAAATATATAAGCTTTATGAACCTTGGGTTAGGTGAACGGTCTTTTGGGCTGAGTGATTGTGTGTGTTGATCAGGTGTTTGAATTGTATTGGCGTGTTCTATGGAGCTAGGAGCTAGCAGAGGAGCTAGGAGCTAGCATAACAAACACGCAGGTGTTATTATGCAGGATTAATTTGTGGCATATTAAATATAAGCCTGGTTGTGTTGTGGCTAATAGAGTATATATATGTCTTGTGTTTATTTACTGTTGTAGTCATTCCCAGCTGAATATCAGGTACCGTGAGTATGCAGCCTTGGCTGCTAAACATTCGATAACTTGACCGTATGTGCGCGTCACGTACGTAACTTTTTAAAAATATATAAGCTTTATGAACCTTGGGTTAGGTAAACGGTCTTTTGGGCTGAGTGATTGTGTGTGTTGATCAGGTGTTTGAATTGTATTGGCGTGTTCTATGGAGCTAGGAGCTAGCAGAGGAGCTAGGAGCTAGCATAACAAACACGCAGGTGTTTTTATGCAGGATTAATTTGTGGCATATTAAATATAAGCCTGGTTGTGTTGTGGCTAATAGAGTATATATATGTCTTGTGTTTATTTACTGTTGTAGTCATTCCCAGCTGAATATCAGGTCACCCCCGGCTCTCACAGCATCTTCCCTATCTGAATAGCTTCAACTCCCCACTAGTCCTTCACTTGCACTTTACTCATCCACAAATCTTTCATCCTCGCTCA
>NC_084746.1:13247463-13319963 GCF_033978785.1 Entelurus aequoreus | reverse complement strand
CACATGTATGTATGTATATATACATACATATTAGGGGTGTAACGGTACACAAAAATTTCGGTTGGGTACGTACCTCGGTTTAGAGGTCACCGTTAGGTTCATTTTCGGTACAGTAAGAAAACAACAAAATATAAATTTTTTGGTTATTTATTTACCAAATTTGTAAACAATGGCTTTATCCTTTTAACATTGGGAACACTATAATAATTAAATAAATAAATGATAAATGGGTTATACTTGTATAGCGCTTTTCTACCTTCAAGGTACTCAAAGCGCGTTGACAGTATTTCCACATTCACCCATTCACACACACATTCACACACTGATGGTGGGAGCTGCCATGCAAGGCACTAACCAGCAGCCATCAGGAGCAAGGGTGAAGTGTCTTGCCCAAGGACACAACAGACATGACTAGGATGGTAGAAGGTGGGGATTGAACCCCAGTAACCAGCAACCCTCCGATTGCTGGCACGGCCACTCTACCAACTTCGCCACGCATTACCAACTTCTGCCTCAAGTTGTTGCTCAGATTAAATAAAATGACAAAGCTTTTTTTCTACATATAAAAAGTGCAACATTAAACAGTTTGAAGTCAACTCATCATGCTTAATTTATTACAGCATTTGGGAAGCCTGTAGTTGATTTTTATTATGTAAATGTTATATTTTTATCAACATGTGATAGCAGAGACCCTGCCATTCAAAACTAGGCTGCTCCATTACTAATGATTAATGTAGCTATAGCTGAAAAAATAGTACAATAGCAATAGGAGAGACTATTCATCCCTGAACACCATGGAGTTCATGTAGGCTTAATGATGCAGTTACATTATTATATCAACTATCAGAGACAGAAACTCTTCATTTAACATAATGTCCTTTTTTGCTGCTTCAACACAGCTCAATCAACACAGAAAAAGGTAAGGTGAAATAACAGACAGACAGGGCTTTGCTGTCCATAACGCACATGCAAGCACGCACACACACACACACAGCAAAATGAGCTAACGTTACGCTAAAAGCTAATTAGCCTTCACCTCAAGCCAGGACTGCGAGCGAGCTGAGCTGCAGTTTAAGTTTCTAGAAGGTCAACGGGCTCATAGTGATGTACTAGTAGTTGACTGGGAGGTGTTTATTATAATTTGGGGAGAGTCCGCTGCCTGATGCTTACCTGCTAAACACTTACCTGCTCGACGCTTGAGCACTGATTCCATGCGCTCTGAATACGCACTGCTGATTGGTTGTTACCGCTCTGTGTGTAACTAATGAGATGGTTGTGTGGGTGGGACAATGCTGGGTGCTGTGTAGAGTACTGACAGAGACAGAGGCAGAACGCGGAGCAGCTTGTAAGACTTTAGCTTTTGGCTACTTAATATGATCGTGTGGAAACTCGTTCGGTACTCCTCCGAACCGAACCAAAACCCCCGTACCGAAACGGTTCAATACAAATACACGTACCGTTACACCCCTAATACATATATATGTATGTATCCATATATATACGTATGTGTGTGTATCCATATATATATGTATGTGTGTGTGTATATACATATATATATATATATACATATATATACACATATATATATATATATATATATATATATATATATATATATATATATATATATATATATATATATATATATATATACACATATATGTATATATACACATATATGTATATATACACATATATGTATGTATATATATATACATATACACATATATACATACATACATACATATATGTGTATATATACATATATGTGTATATATGTATGTTTATATATATATATACATACGTGTTTATATATATATACATGTGTGTGTGTGTATGTATAATGTTAATATAGATATATACTCATTATATATTTATATATACAAAACCCAAATCCAGTGAAGTTGGCACGTTGTGTAAATGGTAAATAAAAACAGAATACAATGATTTGCAAATCCTTTTCAACTTATATTCAATTAAATAGACTGCAAAGACAAGATATTTAATGTTCGAACTGAGAAACTTATTTTCTTTTTTTTTGCAAATAATCATTAACTTAGAATTTAATGGCAGCAACACATTGCAAAAAAGTTGTCACAGTGGCATGTTCACCACTGTGTTACATGGCCTTTCCTTTTAACAACACTCAGTAAACGTTTGGGAACTGAGGAGACACATTTTTTAAGCTTCTCAGGTGGAATTCTTTCCCATTCTTGCTTGATGTACAGCTTAAGTTGTTCAACATTCCGGGGGTCTCCGTTGTGCTATTTTAGGCTTCATAATGTGCCACACATTTTCAATGGGAGACAGGTCTGGACTACAGGCAGGCCAGTCTAGTACCCGCACCCTTTTACTATGAAGCCACACTGTTGTATCACGTGCAGAATGTGGCTTGACATTGTCTTGTTGAAATAAGCAGGGGCGTCCATGGTAACGTTGCTTGGATGGCAACATATGTTGCTCCAAAATATGTATGTACCTTTCAGCATTAATGGCGCCTTCACAGATGTGTAAGTTACCCATGTCTTGGGCACTAATACACCCCCATACCATCACAGATGCTGGCTTTTACACTTTTCGCCTATAACAATCCAAATGGTTCTTTTCCTCTTTGGTCCGGAGGACACGACGTTCACAGTTTCCAAAAACAATATAAAATGTGGACTCGTCAGACCACACAACACTTTTCCACTTTGCATCAGTCCATCTTAGATGAGCTCAGGCCCAGCGAAGCCGACGGCGTTTCTGGGTGTTGTTGATAAATGGCTTTCACTTTGCATAGTAGAGTTTTAACTTGCACTTGCAGATGTAGCGACCAACTGTAGTTACTGACTGTAGTTTTCTGAAGATTTCCTGAGCCCATGTGGTGATATCCTTCACATACTGATGTTTGTTTTTGATGCTGTACCGCCTGAGGAATCAAATGTCACGGGCATTCAATGTTGGTTTTCGGCCTTGCTGGTTACGTGCAGTGATTTCTCCAAATTCTCTGAACCTTTTGATGATATTACGGACCGTAGATGGTGAAATCCCTAAATTCCTTGCAATAGCTGGTTGAGAAATGTTGTTCTTAAACTGTTGGACAATTTGCTCACGCATTTGTTGACAAAGTGGTGACCCTCGCCCCATCCTTGTTTGTGAATGACTGAGCATTTCATGGAAGCTGCTTTTATACCCAATCATGGCACCCACCTGTTCCCAATTAGCCTGTTCACCTGTGGGATATTCCAAATAAGTGTTTAATGAGCATTTCTCAACTTTCTCAGTCTTTTTTGCCACTTGTGCCACCTTTTTTGAAGCATGTTGCAGGCATCAAATTCCAAATGAGCTAATATTTGCAAAAAATAACAAAGTTTCTCAGTTCAAACGTTAATTATCTTGTCTTTGCAGTCTATTCAATTGAATATAAGTTGAAAAGGATTTGCAAATCATTGTATTCTGTTTTTGTTTACCATTTGCACAACGTGCCAACGTCACTGGTTTTGGGTTTTGTCTTCTTTAATATTTAGAATCCATTTAAAGAAATCCATCCGTCATGTCTCTAGTGATTGTGAACGATAGGCAAAATCCCCCAAAAGTGCAGTTCCCCTTTAAGAAGTGGAGTCAGGATACATTCCTCCACCTACTATATGGAGTTGTAACGAGAAGCTCCACTCACAGACAGTCCCTTTGTAACGTGTTTAAGACTGAACACATTGCGCCAAATTTAAAATGAATTAATGAATAGTATATTTGTATGAATATGACTGGGTATAAACACGGGACGGTGTCCAGTTAGGTCGCTGTGTTCACAACATCATTTGCAGGATATGAGATAATTGCTGTGATATACCACACTACATAAAACCCTATTACTTCCTCCATTAATATCTTTCTTTGGCACTTTAACTTGTTGACATTTGTGCTCTCTTTCTTATATATTATTCTGAATCCTCTAAAAAGACTTGATAGCTTCAAAATTGGTTTGTGAAGCAAGGATTTATGCAATATTTGGACCAAAAACAGCATCATTACAGGTTATGTGGACTGTAAAGAAGAGCATTAAATGTAGCTTAGAAAAGGCCTCGGCTAATAACAGATTTTGCTGACCAGTATATTTTCCCACAAATTATTGCTAATAAATGCTATTATTGTCATATAAGCACTAATGTAATCATAATATATACCGTATTTTCTAGAGATGTCCGATAATGGCTTTTTTGCCGATATTCCGATATTGTCCAACTCTTAATTACCGATTCCGATATCAACCGATACCGATATATACAGTCGTGGAATTAACACATTATTATACCTAATTTTGTTGTGATGCCCCGCTGGATGCATTAAACAATGTGACAAGGTTTTCCAAAATAAATCAACTCAAGTTATGGAAAAAAATGCCAACATGGCACTGCCATATTTATTATTGATGTCACAAAGTGCTTTTTTTTTTTAACATGCCTCAAAACAGCAGCTCGGAATTTGGGACATGCTCTCCCTGAGAGAGCATGAGGAGGTTGAGGTGGGCGGGGTTGGGGCGGCGCTGTTTGGTGTAGCGGGGGGTGTATATTGTAGCGTCCCGGAAGAGTTAGTGCTGCAAGGGGTTCTGGGTATTTGTTCTGTTGTGTTCATGTTGTGTTATGGTGCGGATGTTCTCCCGAAATATGTTTGTCATTCTCGTTCACAGTGTGGCGCATATTTGTAACAGTGTTAAAGTTGTTTATACGGTCACCCTCAGTGTGACCTGTATGGCTGTTGACCAAGTATGCTTTGCATTCACTTGTGTGTGTGAAAAGCCGTAGATATTATGTGATTGGGCCGGCACGCAATTGCAGTGCCTTTAAGGCACGCCCCCAATATTGTTGTCTGGGTGGAAATCGGGAGAATGGTTGCCCCGGGAGATTTTCGGGAGGGGCACTGAAATTCGGGAGTCTCCCGGGAAAATCGGGAGGGTTGGCAAGTATGACTGGGAGACGCAACTGCTCTGTACTTCTCCCTACGTCCGTGTACCACTATGTACAGCGGCGTTTTAAAAAGTCATAAATTTTACTTTTTGAAACTGATACCGATAATTTCCGATATTACATTTTAAAGCATTAATCGGCCGATAATATCGGCACTCCGATATTATCGGCCATCTCTAGTATTTTCCGAACCATAGGGCGCACTGGATTATAAGGCGCACTGCTGATGAATGGTGTATTTTTTTTTTTTTTTTCATATATAAGGCATATATAAGGATTGTAGGGCGCATTAAAGTAGCCATATTATTATTTTTATTTTTTTCTGAATGTAAAAGACTTCCTTGTGGTCTACATAACATGTAATGGTGGTTCTTTGGTCAAAATGTTGCATGGATTATGTTTTACAGATCATCTTCAAGCCGCTTTCTGACTGTCGTTTTGTGGGCGGTCTTATTTACGTGCTCACGTCTTCTCCCCGTCATCTTTGTTGTAGCGGTGTAGCGTGCAAGGACGGGAGTTGAAGAAGTGTCAAAAGATGGAGCTAACTGTTTTAATGACATTCAGACTTTACTTCAATCAATAACGGAGCAGCATCTCCTCATCCGGAAACAACACCGGAAATGTTTCCCGTGAAAAAACGTCCGATCGGAACTCTCTAATAACTAAAGTTCCTTGGGTGAATAATGTAAACTCACTACACCGGTATGTTTTAGTGCTTTTATGGCGAGTTTACTGACAGATATAAGTTAGAACTTTACACTACTTGATATTAGAAATGGCAACAGCGGAGGATGAATGTCCCATAACAAGAAGATAGAGAAAAAGAAGAACCTTATTGACTACGGTGTCGGCACGGACTACAAAGGCGGAGGCGCTCAATTTTTTCACGATTTATGCATATCCCAAATACAGATCAGCAGGTACCAGAAGGTAAGAAAAGTTTCTTTTGCATAATATTGCGAAACAAAGCGCCAAATAATGTCTTACCTTATACACACACCATAATAATACTCCTATGTTTAATGCTCCGACACTCCATCAAGTGGTGTGGCTTCATAGCTTACCAAAGTCCTACCAAAACATTTTGATGGATTTTTGAGCGCCGTTTGTAATGTTCTATATTTTCAATGGAACATATAAAATGTTGCTGTTGTTTACTTGAGTCATATCGCCGTCTACACGTATCTCTCATGTTTGAACACCATCTACTGGTCACACTTATCATTACACCATGTACCAAATAAAATAGCTTTGAGGGGGTAAGCTCAACCAAACTTATTCCTTACATTAGGCGCACTGGGTTATAAGGCGGCTTCATAGCTAACTAAAGTCGTACCAAAACATTTTGATAGATTTTTGAGCGCCGTTTTTAATGTTCTATATTTTCAGTTGAACAAATAAACGTGTTGCATTGAGCGGATTCGTCCAAAACATGGCGCTGTAGCACAAACAATAACGTGTGTTTATTGAAAACTATAAATTAGCCGCACCGTTTTATAAGCCGCATTGTTCAAAGCGTGGGGGAAAAAAAGTACTGGCCTATAGTCTAAAATGTACTGTATTCTGATAAAAAGTTAAAGTACCAATGATTGTCACACACACACACTAGGTGTGGCAAAATTATTCTCTGCATTTAAGCCCATCACCCTTGATCACCCCCTGGGAGGTGAGGGGAGCAGTGAGCAGCAGCGGTGGCCATGCCCGGGAATCATGTTTGGTGATTTAACCCCCAATTCCAACCTTTGATGCTGAGTGCCAAGCAGGGAGGTAATGGGTCCCATTTTTATAGTCTTTGGTATTACTCGGCCGGGGTTTGAACTCACAACCTACCCATCTCAGGACGGACACTCTAACCACTAGGCCACTGATAAGTAGTGTAGTTGGTAAGTACACCCAAGCCAACGATACTGGTTTGAAAGAAGAGGGGGGTAGGGGGCCTATCCGTCCAGATGGTGGACGGGGATAACGAAGAGGTGAAGGTCTATCCAACGTTTTCATGTTTAACTGGCAGGCACGGAAACAAAGAGAGAAGTACACGGAAAAAAGAGAAGTTGGATAAAAAGTTAGGAGAACAAAAGGCAGTAAAAAAGGGAGTCCTGGAGTGGAGTGGCAGCAGGAATGTAGGAGCACAGGACAGAAAGGGAGACTTCCAGGGAAAGTGAGAACAATTACCAGAGCAAGAGAGCGAGAATGGAATGTGCTGACACAGCGTTTCTTGTCTGAACTCCCCAAATTAATAATCAGCGGCGACTTCACAGGAGCAGAAGCCGAGTGCCAAGTCCTGGTCAGGCCCAGCCCTCCCCTCTCCTGGCGTTACCCCCACACTCGCTCCCCTCGTTTCCCCAACCTGCCCCGGGACCCGACAGGAGGCGCTGCGTGCCTGCATGTCCCGGCTGAGCCGCGCCTGGCGTACTGCCACGGGGCTTTTGCTTGTTCAGGAGTTTTGATTAAATCCTTTATTGTGCTCCACTCACGCAAAGAGCTAAGGCAAAGCAGCGAGGAGAGAAAGCTGGACAGGAGAAAAGAAAAGAGGGAGATAAAGAGAAGGGAATGAAGGAAATGGAATCGCCACCCTCTGCCTTCACCTTCTCCTGGTGTCTTTCACTCCTACTGAGATGTTGTGTGACTTGGTCCAAGCAGGGTTGCAAAGAATGTACTTAAAACTAACACTTTTTTAAAGAATATCGCTGGATTCTTTGTCATTCAAAACTACATTTCAAATGAAAAAAATGGCTGAATATGATTAATAGCCAGTACCTATAACATAGAATAGTAAAACAAAAGATTTAACGCGAAACATGTCTATGGATGTTGTCATTCTTCAGGTCTTTGTAGTCTCAGGTCATTAAGTCGTCACAACTGGACTGTTTGGTTTGTCTTGGAAGACGTTTGGTCCATCATCCGAGTAGACTTCATCAGATCTAGTCTGAAACTTAGATTGGTCAGATCTAGTCTTACTCTTAGGTTGGTCAGATCTAGTCTGAGACTTAGGTTGGTCAGATCTAGTCTTAGACTTAGATTGGTCAGATCTAGTCTTATACTTAGGTTGGTCAGATCTAGTCTGAGACTTAGGTTGGTCAGATCTAGTCTTAGGCTTAGATTGGTCAGATCTAGTCTTATACTTAGGTTGGTCAGATCCAGTCTTATACTTAAGTTGGTCAGATCTAGTCTTAGACTTAGGTTGGTCAGATCTAGTCTTAGACTTAGATTGGTCAGATCTAGTTATATACTAAGCTTGGTCAGATCTAGTTATATACTAAGGTTGGTCAGATCTGGTCTGAGACTTAGGTTGGTCAGATCTAGTCTTAGACTTAGATTGGTCAGATCTATCTTAGACTTAGGTTGGTCAGATCTAGTCTGAGACTTAGGTTGGTCAGATCTAGTCTGAGACTTATATTGGTCAGATCTAGTCTGAGACTTAGTTTGGTCAGATCTAGTCTGAGACTTAGATTGGTCAGATCTGGTCTGAGACTTAGATTGGTCAGATCTGATCTGAGACTTAGATTGGTTCGATCTTATCTTAGACTTAGATTGGTCACACCTAGTCTTAGACTTAGATTGGTCACACCTAGTCTTAGATTTAGATTGGTCACACCTAGTCTGAGACTTAGATTTGTCCGATCTAGTCTGAGACTTAGATTGGTCACATCTAGTGATTGGTCCGATCTAGTCTGAGACTTGGATTGGTCCAATGTAGTCTGAGACTCAGATTGGTCACATCTAGTCTGAGACTCAGATTGGTCACTTCTAGTCCGAGACTCAGATTGGTCACATCTAGTCTTAGATTTAGATTGGTCCGATCTAGTCTGAGATTTAGATTGGTCACATCTAGTCTTAGATTGGTCACATTTAGTCTTAGATTTAGATTGGTCACATCTAGTCTGAGACTCAGATTGGTCAGATCTAGCCTGAGACTCAGATTGGTCAGATGTAGTTTTAGACCTAGATTGGTCCGATCTAGTCTGAGACTTAGATTGGTCCGATCTAGTCTGAGACTTAGGTTGGTCCGATCTAGTCTGAGATTTAGATTGGTCCGATCTAGTCTGAGACTTAGATTGGTCAGACCTAGTCTTAGATTTAGATTGGTCAACTCTAGTCTAAGACTCAGATTGGTCAGATCTAGCCTGAGACTCAGATTGGTCAGAGTCTTAGACTTAGATTGGTCAGATGTAGTCTTAGACTTAGATTGGTCCGATCTAGTCTGAGACTTAGATTGGTCCGATCTAGTCTGAGACTTAGATTGGTCCGATCTAGTCTGAGACTTAGATTGGTCAGATCTAGTCTTAGAATTAGATTGGTCAAATCTAGTCTGAGACTCAGATTGGTCCGATTTAGTCTGAGACTCAGATTGGTCAGATCTAGTCTGAGACTTAGATTGGTCAGATCTATCCTGAGACTTAGATTGGTCAGAACTAGTGTAGCGGCTGGTGCCAAAACCCCAAATGTTTATACTCCAAAACCAGGAGGGTGTGCCTGGACAAGGATGTTTCTGTTCTATTTTAGTGAGAAAAACAGCTGATTTGATGCAAAAACAATCCTAACTTTGAAGTGTAATTTCCCCTCGTTAGCATTGAGGTATTGTGTGGCAGAACCATCGCTGTGGATCGACTACTACCGGTCCAAAATAGTCGCAATCCCCCACGTTAGCATTCCATTCAGTTGTAAACAAATGGCAGAATGTTTCTAACTCCTGTTATTTGGTGTAAAATAAATGTTGTAAAATAAATAACAGGAGTTAGAAACATTCTGCTCACAGAAGGTGACTAGTAGCCATTTTTGCCTTTTGTTGGTGGGGGACCCTCAAATATACACAACCAACACAATAAATAAAGTGGCTAAATAAAGTTGTTGTGACTAAATTATCATGGTAATCAATAATATTGTTGAATGTGCTCAAAAAGTAATTACACTAAAATATTTTAACCAAGTTGTATTTTTTTAATAACTAAACTAAATAGACACAATGTACTTTCTTGGCAGAGGAAACATGAAATATTGTTCTGCCTTCATAAGGGCAATATCATTTCTATTTGTGTGTTTAAATATGTTTATCGTTTTCCATTTTAATTTGTAAACGTTAGAATTGCACAATCAGTTATTTCACTTCTGGTTTTTGTGACGTCACGCAAATTCACTTCCTGTCGAACGGAGTCCGTGTCCGTCTGTTTCAACTTGACGCTGTGGAGTTTATATCGATGACTTTCTGTTTAATGTGAATACTGCAGTTCACTTGTTTAGGCAGTGATGCGTTTGTATAAGTTTAGATCGGGGAATGACGATTCTTAATGGGAAAAGACGTTCATGTTTCTTGTTTACATGTTGGCGTTTAAGTCTGTGTTTTTCAACCTTTTTTGAGCCAAGGCACATTTTTTGCAATGAAAAAATCTAGAGGCACACCACCAGCAGAAAACATTAAAAAACGAAACTCAGTTGACAGTAAAAAGTCGTTGTCGCAATTGTTGGATATGACTTTAAACCATAACCAAGCATGCATCACTATAGCTCTTGTCTCAAAGTAGGTGTACTGTCACACCCTGACTTATTTTGACTTTTTTGCTGTTTTCCTGTGTGTAGTGTTTTAGTTCTTGTCTTGCGCTCCTATGTTGGTGGCTTTTTCTCTTTTTTCGGTATTTTCCTGTAGTAGTTTCATGTCTTCTTTTGAGCGATATTTCCCACATCTACTTTGTTTTAGCAATCAAGAATATTTCAGTAGTTTTTATCCTTCTTTGTGGGGACATGAATTGATTTATGTGGACCCCGACTTAAAAACAAGTTGAAAAACTTATTGGGGTGTTACCATTTAGTGGTCAATTGTACGGAATATGTACTGTACTGTGCAATCTACTAATAAAAGTTTCAATCAATCAATCAATCAAACAAACATTGTTGATTGTCATGTCAAGTACGATGTACTTTGCTCCACAGTAAGTCTTTGCTGTCGTCCAGCATTCTGTTTTTGTTTACTTTGTAGCCAGTTCAGTTGTAGTTTCGTTCTGCATAGCCTTCCCTAAGCTTCAATGCCTTTTCTTAGGGGCACTCACCTTTTGTTTTTTTTTGGTTTAAGCATTAGACACCTTTTTACCTGCACGCTGCCTCCTGCTGTTTCCCACATCTACAAAGCAATTAGCTACCTGCTGCCACCTACTGATATGGAAGAGTATTACAGGGTTACTCTGCCAAGCTCTAGACAGCACAGACACTCAACAACAACACATCATTTGCAGACTATAATTACTGGTTTGCAAAAAATATTTTTAACCCAAATAGGTGAAATTAGATAATCTCCCACGGCACACCAGACTGTATCTCACGGCACAGTGGTTGAAAAACACTGGTTTAAGCTAGCCAGCAAGCGAACACTAGTTTATCTCCATAATGTTATCAAAGTGTGTTTATCAATCACGGTTTTTCAAACATTTTGATTTAATAGGGTAATTAGAGGTGGGAATCTTAGTGCACCTCACAATTGGATTACGATTCAGGAGCTACGATTCGATTAAAAAACGATTATTATTGCATCTTTAATGTACATTGGTGCAGTTTTACATTTCTTTTCATTTCACTAAATAAGCGTTTGTCACTTGCAACTTTTAAAAACAGTGCATTTGTATTAAAGGCCTACTGAAAGCCACTACTACCGACCACGCAGTCTGATAGTTTATATATCAATGATGAAATCTTAACATTGCAACACATGCCAATACGGCCGGGTTAGATTAGTAAAGTGCAATTTTAAATTTCCGCGAAATATCCTGCTGAAAACATCTCGGTATGATGATGTTTGTGCGTGACGTCACGGATTGTAGCGGACATTTTGGGACACCATTGGGGCCAGCTATTAAGTCGTCTGTTTTCATCGCAAAATTCCACAGTATTCTGGACATCTGTGTTGGTGAATCTTTTGCAATTTGTTTAATGAACAATGGAGATAGCAAAGAAGAAAGCTGTAGGTGGGAAGCGGTGTATTAACGGCCGGCTGCAGCAACAAAAACACGTAGCGGCTACGTCGTAGCCGGTGTTTCATTGTTTACATTCCCGAACGATGACAGTCAAGCTTTACCATTGGCCTGTGGAGAACTGGGACAACAGAGACTCTTACCAGGAGGACTTTGAGTTGGATACGCATGCTTGTGGAGATGGGACAACAGAGACTCTTACCAGGAGGACTTTGAGTTGGATACGCGCTACCGTGAGTACGCATGAGCTTTGGCTTCCAAACATTTGATCGCTTGCCCGTACGTGCGTGCCGCTATGTGCATGTCACGTACGTAACTTTGGGGAAATATATGTGCTGTATGAACTTTACGGAGGTGAACAGTACATTGGGCTGTGGGATTGAGTGTGTTGTGCGGGTGTTTGAGTTGTATTGGCGGGTTATATGGACGGGAGGGGGGAGGTGTTTGTTATGCGGGATTAATTTGTGGCATATTAAATATAAGCCTGGTTGTGTTGTGGCTAATAGAGTATATATATGTCTTGTGTTTATTTACTGTTTTAGTCATTCCCAGCTGAATATCAGGTCCCACCCGCCTCTCACAGCATCTTCCCTATCTGAATCGCTTCCACTGCCCTCTAGTCCTTCACTCTCACTTTCCTCATCCACGAATCTTTCATCCTTGCTCAAATTAATGGGGAAATCGTCGCATTCTCGGTCCGAATCGCTCTCGCTGCATGTGGCCATGATTGTAAACAATGTGCGGATGATGTCACGCTACTTCCGGTACAGGCAAGGCTTTTTTGTCAGCGACCAAAAGTTGCGAACTTTATCGTCGATGTTCTCTACTAAATCCTTTCAGCAAAAATATGGCAATATCGCGAAATGATCAAGTATGACACATAGAATGGACCTGCTATCCCCGTTTAAATAAGAAAATCTCATTTCAGTAGGCCTTTAAGGAATTACATTTGTTAAATTAATAGAAATGTGTGCAAAACTGGAACATAAGGAGCTGATTGGCTCCCTGGATGAGGTGGTTTGCTGCAGTCAGCCACATTTTAGAACTGTCTGCATTACTTTATTTACAATAAATCAATCAATTATTGACGTTTCCTAATCGATTTTATAATCGTCCATGTCCAAATTGCGATCCATCTAAAAATCAATTATCAATACGAACCGTTGGGAGTTTTACAGCAGTTACTATTACCGTATTTTTCGGACTACAAGTCGCATTTTTTTTCATAGTTTGGCCGGGGGTGCGACTTATACTCAGAAGCGACTTATGTGTGAAATTATTAACACATTAGCGTAAAATATCAAATATTATTTAGCTCATTCACGTAAGAGACTAGACGTATAAGATTTCATGGGATTTAGCGATTAGGAGTGACAGATTGTTTGGTAAACGTATAGCATGTTCTATATGTTATAGTTATTTGAATGACTCTTACCATAATATGTTACGTTAACATACCAGGCACGTTCTCAGTTGGTTATTTATGCCTCATATAACGTACACTTATTCAGCCTGTTGTTCACTATTCTTTATTTATTTTAAATTGCCTTTCAAATGTCTATTCTTGGTGTTGGGTTTTATCGAATACATTTCCCCAAAAAATGCGACTTATACTCCAGTGCGACTAATATATGTTTTCTTCCTTCTTTATTATACATTTTCGGCCGGTGCGACTTATACTCCGGAGCGACTTATACTCAGAAAAATACGGTACTCCCACAAAAGAGTGATTGCTCTTGTAATCCGTAACAACGCATACATACGGCGGCTATCGAGGCTGGAAAACTTACCTACTCAATTTTCATTTATCGAATATCAACCCAGGCACCGATGACAAATGACAGCTAGTGAGTGTGCCATTCACTCACCGAGGCGTCATTTACCCATCACCCCCAAAAAGCAAATGGCGACATGCTAACCATGCCCTCCAAGTCGTTTTAAACACTTACCTTGTGCACCTGGAGGTTTATTTGAACACAATATTTTAACATTTTGAAGTACTGTACTAAATGAATATTGGACAGAAAAACAAAAATTACCATGTCTATGTTTCCCCTAACGATGAATGAAAATATTGTCCAATTTCCGCCATGTCTCTTTATTTGACTCCCACAATATTATCCGAGCAATAGACCATGTATCTTATTTGGTTCCCTTTTATTTGCTCTTAACCTCATTTTGTTAAGCTGTTAAGCCCTAAATTATTTCCAGGGTGCAAGCAAGAAAGGTGATATCCACTTTTTTTACTGAAACTCAAGGATCTGCAGCAATGCTTCACTATCTGATCGACTAATGTGCTTTATTTCCATACCAAAATGATTTACCAGTCTAATTGCAGGGAAACACTAAAAAAAAAAAATGACATGTCTAAAATGAATTTAAAGGATCTTGGGGTTTAAGATCTTCTCCCCCCTGTGCAATTTTGAAGTGGTGTCCAATAGTTGTGTAAATAAAGGCTGGGAAAAGGAAAGGTAAAGTTAAGTTAGACAGCTGTTCTTCTTGGAAATGGAGGTTAAAATAACTTTTTATATGTTGCCCTTTGCATAGTGGTGTATCCTTTAACATTGTATACTCTTTTCTGAGTGTCTAAATCAGTATATATATATATATATATATATATATATATATATATATATATATATATATATATATATATATATATATATATATATATATATATATATATATATATATATATATATGAATATGAATCATATTCAGTACTATACCGCCTCTAAAAAGTACCGGTCACACCCCGGTAGAGTAAGTTTCTTACAAGTATCATCCCTGCAGGACGAGGAATAGCTAAACATGCTTCACTACACACCGTAGGAGGATACAATAGCTCACCGGCGTCACAATGTAAACAAACGCCATGTGTGGATCTACACCTGACATCCACTGTAATGATACGTATGGGTACAAGAGCGTATCTAGTCGATACTACTATGATTACATCGATATTTTTTAGCATCACAAAATCTTCTTTCATTTAAAAAAAAAAATTCATATTATGTTTATAAACTCAGGAAATACGTCCCTGGACACATGAGGACTTTGAATATGACCAATGTAGGATCCTGTAACTACTTGGTATCGGATCGATACCCAAATGTGTGGTATCATCCAAAACTAATGTAAAGTATCAAAGAAGAGAAGAATAAGTGATGATTACATTTTAACAGAAGTGTAGATAGAACATGTTAAAAGAGAAAGTAAGCAGATATTAACAGTAAATGAACAAGTAGATTAATAATTCATTTTCTACCACTTGTCCTTAATAATGTTGACAAAATAATGGGTGTATTAATGACACAATATGTTACTGCATAAGTCAGCAGACTATTTAGGAGTCTGTTTGTTTACTTACTACTAAAAGACAAGTTGTCTAGTATGTTCACTATTTTATTTAAGGACAAACTTGCATTAAGAAACATATGTTTAATATACCCTAAGATGTTTTGTTAAAATAAAGCCAATATTGCAATTTTTTGTGGTCCCCTTTATTTATAAAAAAGTATCGAAAAGTACTGAAAAGTATTGTAATACATTTTGGTACCGATACTGGTACCAAAACATTGGTATCGGGACAACACTAATATGTATATATGTGTGTATATATTTATGTGTATATGTATGTATATACACTACCGTTCAAAAGTTTGGGGTCACCCAAACAATTTTGTGGAATAGCCTTCATTTCTAAGAACAAGAATAGACTGTCGAGTTTCAGATGAAAGTTCTCTTTTTCTGGCCATTTTGAGCGTTTAATTGACCCCACAAATGTGATGCTCCAGAAACTCAATCTGCTCAAAGGAAGGTCAGTTTTGTAGCTTCTGTAACGAGCTAAACTGTTTTCAGATGTGTGAACATGATTGCACAAGGGTTTTCTAATCATCAATTAGCCTTCTGAGCCAATGAGCAAACACATTGTACCATTAGAACACTGGAGTGATAGTTGCTGGAAATGGGCCTCTATACACCTATGTAGATATTGCACCAAAAACCAGACATTTGCAGCTAGAATAGTCATTTACCACATTAGCAATGTATAGAGTGTATTTCTTTAAAGTTAAGACTAGTTTAAAGTTATCTTCATTGAAAAGTACAGTGCTTTTCCTTCAAAAATAAGGACATTTCAATGTGACCCCAAACTTTTGAACGGTAGTGTATGTACATATGTGTGTGATTATATGTATATGTGTGTATATATGTACAAATGAGTGTATATATGTATATATGTGTGTATATATGTAAAGTATGTGTGTATATATATATATATATGTGTGTGTTACTTTTATATATATATATATATATATATATATATATATATATATATATATATATATATATATATATATATATATATATATATATATATATATATATATATATATATATATATATATGTGTGTGTATATATATTAGGGCTGGGTGATATGGCCTTTTTTTAATATCTGGATATTTTTAGGCCATGTCACGATACACGATATATATCTCCATATTTTGCCTTAGCCTTGAATGAACACTTGATGCATATAATCACAGCAGTATGATGATTCTATGTGTCTACATTAAAACATTCTTCTTCATACTGCATTAATATATGCTCATTTTAAACTTTCAGGCAGAGAACTAAGTCAATTTATCAAAAGTGTATTTATTAAACAGTTATTAAGCAGTGGCACAAACATTCATGTCATTTCCAAACAGAAAGTGCAAGATTGTCAGAGACATTTTAAAACAAGCTATTAGTGCACTTTTGTGCATGATGTCACTAAGATCAGTGGTCCCCAACCACTGGTCCGTGGACCGATTGGTACCGGGGCGTGCAAAAAATATTTTTATTTTTATTTATTTATTTATTTATTTTTAAATCAAATCAACATAGTAAATATAGATCAATACAGTCTGCATGGATACAGTCCGTAAGCACACATGATTGTATTTCTTTATGGGGAAAAAAAAATCCCCCCCCCCCCCCCCCCCCCCCCCCCCCCCCCGTCCGTGGGACAAATTTTCAAGCGTTGACCAGTCCCCAGCTACAAAAAGGTTGGGGACCACTGACTAAGATGACATATCAAAACAACACTAAATTAAAGTGCAATTTTTGTCCAGAACGCCACTACAATAGTTTAAAAACATGATGTCACATAGGGCTGAACGATTTCAGGAAAAAATCTGATCACGATTTTTCTGACAGAAATTGCGATTTCGATTTTGACTCACGATTTCTTTTCAAATCAAGCTTCAGTAACAGTAACAGATTTAAAACATGACAAAAAATGATATACCATGAAAACATTAAATGCTATGTAATGCAAGGATGAATACTAAAAGGTAAGAATTGCTTCAAACATGTATTTATTAAGAAACATGCATGTACATTCTCCAAAGTTCTTGACCAACAGCAGTTATTAAAACTAAAGAACTAAAACCAGTACAAAAACCTTAATTATGTTAAGATAAATAAAAAAGTTTAAGTTAAATAAAATACAAAACAATTCCAACACAAAAAGCAATGCTTAATATATAATAAGAAAAACAAAATTCAACAACTTCAATAAAGGAAAAAAAGGATCCTGACCTTATGTAAACAGTCTTATACTCAAGTAGGTAGGTCAGTCTTTTATGGCTCAAGAGAGCTAGCCTATCAACATCTATAGCAGCAATTCAAGTACTTTATTCAACCCTGGAAGAAACCTGAACAATATTTTAAAGTGAAATTGAAAAGTAATGGTAATAAAGAAAATACTATTACAAAAACAAAATGACCCAACCTCTGCCCTTCTGAAAAATATGTCAGACATTAAAATAGGTGGGTCATTCATTTACCGCTTAGCAGCACCCAAATATTGCACATCTATTCTGTTAACAATAGAACGGCTGCTCTTCTCATAAGGAGTTATACTGGCAAACGACGCTGTAATTGTGGTATGTTTGCTACAATGGGCTGAATCGCTCGGGGTTGACTTTTCACCGGACTTTTTGGTCATACATTCGTCGTGTAACTGCCGGTGGTGATTTTTCAAGTGCCGGAATAAATTAGTCGTGTTGCCTTGGGATGTGGCGACTTTGGCCCGACAAGTTTTACAAAGTACCTGTTTCTGATGCACATCTGAAGTTTCGAAACCGAAGTAGTCCCAAATGACAGACGTGCTGCTCTTCTTCTGTATTAAAACTAAATCCTCCTCCACTTCTGACCCGGCGGCAGCAGCCATTTCCTCCAGGACGTTTGTTTCTTCACCAAAGTTGTTAGTGGGCGTGTACGCGGTAGCCTCGTCAATGGCCGCCTCTGATTGGTTAGCGTGACGGCATGCCCTGCTCACAAGTAGTTTACCACTTCTGATTGGTGAGTTTGACAAGGCATGAGAGTAGCACGAGCAGGCTGCATATACACAACAGACATGTCAGCCAGGAGAGCTAAATAACGTTCGTCTAAAACCGAAGCCTTCACGATCTCAAGATTGAGACTTCTGAAATCGCAATTTCGATCTGAAAACGATAAATCGTTCAGCCCTAATGTCACACAAGATATTTCAATAAGTGTCAAATAAAAATGAGCTGCATAATAGGAAATCAAATAGTGTATGTCCTTCACTATATGGTAGGTTCCTGCGGACATTATCTCCTTCTGTTGTTAACTATTTTTTTCATACGTTGTTGATGTGGAAATGGTTGCTTGGGCATTTTGTGGGTGTGGCACCGAATGGAGATGTTGACATGCGGAGTAAGCACTCTTCATTCTCTAGCAGGTGACTTTTCAAATGATGCTACATATTAGCAGTAATGCTACTTTTTGTAGAAACGCTTTTGCCCCACACTTGACATATTACGGTTGTCTGTTCAACATCTTCCCGCTTGAAGCCAAACCACCGCCAGACGATGGACCACCTGCTGTTTTTCTTGGGAATTATTTCTTCCTTCATTTGTTACCAGATTCGCACCTTCTTTCTCTCGTATTACCACTCGCACCACAGCTAACGTTACCCATGCCGCTACCTCTCTGCTCCGCGAGGGCGTATACGTATATGACGTATGACGTGACAGTATGTGACGTATGTAAGAAGGTGCACTTGCTGTCTGTGAGAAGGAGAGACAAGAAAGAGTGGGAAGAGCCTGTAGTGTAACACCAGCAGCTAAAAGCAACTGCGTGAGAACGTATACTGTTATATCACGATATAGTCATTTTCTATATCGCACAGAGACAAACCCGCGATTTATCGCGTATATCAATAAGTCCCCCAGCCCTAATAGATATATATATATAGATATATATATATACTGTATATATATATATATATATATATATATATATATATATATATATATATATATATATATATATATATATATATATATAGATATATATATATATATATATATCTATATATATATATATATATATCTATATATATATATATATATATATATCTATATATATATATATATATATCTATATATATATATATCTATATATATATATATATATATATATATATATATATATATATATATATATATATATATATATATATATATATATATATATATATATATATATATATATATATATGTATGTATGTATGTATGTATGTATGTGTGTGAGTGATACTTTATATGCAATCGACCCCCGGCCAAATTTTTTTAGCCCAACGTGGCCCCCCAAGTCAAACAGTTTGGACACCCCTGGTCTAAACGCTCCCAGTTAACTGTGCTGCTGTCAATCTCCCAGCACCCCCGTGGCTCTCTGCAGGCTCTGTGGTCAAAGTGTAACACAGTGCTTTGTATTGTTGTTTCAGCTGCTTCAGTGCCGGACCTGAGTGAGCAGTTCACACCACCAGAGACGGCTCCCGCGGCCCTCGTCAGCCTGGTCCAAGCCATAGAGCAGAGAGGTAGGTCCTCTATCCGTGTCTTGTCGTCCGACACTCCGTCCGCCTCGCTGTCTTTCCATCTATGTGCGACTGTCTCCCTCACGCCATCTGCCTCCCACCCTCATGCCAGCGTTTGCACAAGTGTGGACGCACAGACAAGTGGATCCAGTCAGGGAGGCATACATGCGTAGAATTGCATGTGCAGGAGCAACATTGCCTCCTTTGTCAATTAGTTACATGTAGGAAGAATCAAAGGCAAGCCTTTTACATCAAAGCTTCATGTGCATAGACAACCGAACCACTTCCTGTCTTACTTACACAGTGTGCTCATTGTAGTAAACTGGTTTCGCATGCCCTAAAATGTCTAGTCCTTGACATGTGCCATAGACTTTATTTGGTATGTGATACTGTACTAAAATAGAACACTTTTTCTACAGTAGCTGCAATGTTAACGTGACACTGTTTAACTTTTTGCTTTGTTTAATTCCATGTTTAACTATCAACAAACCTTTACATATTTACATATACACTACCGTTCAAAAGTTTGGGGTCACATTGAAATGTCCTTATTTTTGAAGGAAAAGCACTGTACTTTTCAATGAAGATAACTTTAAACTAGTCTTAACTTTAAAGAAATACACTCTATACATTGCTAATGTGGTAAATGACTATTCTAGCTGCAAATGTCTGGTTTTTGGTGCAATATCTACATAGGTGTATAGAGGCCCATTTCCAGCAACTATCACTCCAGTGTTCTAATGGTACAATGTGTTTGCTCATTGGCTCAGAAGGCTAATTGATGATTAGAAAACCCTTGTGCAATCATGTTCACACATCTGAAAACAGTTTAGCTCGTTACAGAAGCTACAAAACTGACCTTCCTTTGAGCAGATTGAGTTTCTGGAGCATCACATTTGTGGAGTCAATTAAACGCTCAAAATGGCCCGAAAAAGAGAACTTTCATCTGAAACTCGACAGTCTATTCTTGTTCTTAGAAATGAAGGCTATTCCACAAAATTGTTTGGGTGACCCCAAACTTTTGAACGGTAGTGTATATATATACTTATATATAAATAAATATATACTGTATATATAATATATACAGGTATATATGTGTGTACATTAGAGATGTCCGATAATATCGGACTGCCGATATTATCGGCCGATAAATGCTTTAAAATGTAATATCGGAAATTATCGGTATCGGTTTCAAAAAGTAAAATTTATGACTTTTTAAAACGCCGCTGTACGGAGTGGTACACGGACGTAGCGAGAAGTACAGAGCAGTTGCGTCTCCCAGTCATACTTGCCAACCCTCCCGATTTTCCCGGTACACTCCCGAATTTCAGTGCCCCTCCCGAAAATCTCCCGGGGCAACCATTCTCCCGAATTTCTCCCGATTTCCACTCAGACAACATTATTGGGGGCGGTGCGTGCCTTAAAGGCACTGCCTTTGCGTGCCGGCCCAATCACATAATATCCATGGCTTTTCACACACACAAGTGAATGCAAGGCATACTTGGTCAACAGCCATACAGGTCACACTGAGGGTGAACGTATAAACAACTTTAACACTGTTACAAATATGCGCCACACTGTGAACCCACACCAAACAAGAATGACAAACACATTTCGGGAGAACATCCGCACCGTAACACAACATAAAGACAACAGAACAAATACCCAGAACCCCTTGCAGCACTAACTCTTACGGGACGCTACAATATACACCCCCCGCCCCAACCCCGCCCACCTCAACCTCCTCATGTTCTCCTCATGGCAGTGCCATGTTGGCATTTTTTTCCATAACTTGAGTTGATTTATTTTGAAAAACCTTGTTACATTGTTTAATGCATCCAGCGGGGCGTCACAACAAAATTAGGCATAATAATGTGTTAATGCCACGACTGTATATATCGGTATCGGTTGATATCGGAATCTGCAATTAAGAGTTGGACAATATCGGAATATCGGATATCGGCAAAAAAGCCATTATCGGACATCTCTAGTGTACATATATTTATACGATAATATATAATATAATTAAATATTTAGAGTATGTGAAAGTTTGACTCCTACCTTGTTTACTTCTGTGATGACCTCCTTAAATATCCTCTTAAGGCCCAAGCTGTTTGTTTACATGTTTTTTTTTTTTATTTCTCTTTGCTATTTGGGCTTATTGGACCCTAATTAGAATAAAAACTAAGAATCATCTTTTGATATGGTGTACTTAGTCCATAAGTACACAAACGTGCACTTCATGTTTAGTGACATGCTAATTCTTATTTTTACACCTTTTTTTTTTCCAAATTCCATTGTATGTTATACTCTTCTGACACCACCAGATGGCAGTATAAGTGTCCACATAAGCGGCCATAAGACCCCAATTCAGTAGTGTACACAATTTTGGAAATAAGAGCTAAAAGGTGCTGTCCACGCATGTGGCCACTAAGCCTTTAGTCAATGTTTTGTAATCAATCAGAAATATCAAGCAGCTAAAATGCGGCAAACATGGATAAGGCTATGTCTACACTAAGCCGGATAATTTTTTTACACGGTTAAGTACGCCGTGTATTTCTTGAATCTCCAGCTCTTAGCTCTGTATGGACTCATCGTTGGTTTACAAACTGAGTTCGGAGAGGAAGTGACGCCACACAGGAAGTGACGTCGAAAAGAATGCGCCACAGCCAGCTTCTTAACCTGTTTCCACTCGGAGGTAAACACGAGAAAGATGGCGGCGAGTCATCCAGACATGACCGTGTTTCTCCTTCCTCTACATGAACAGACGCTTGTGGAAATCAAACATGAATACCTTAAGAGAAAGCGATTGCAGCTATTTGGGATACAACACTTCTCAGACGGCAAGAGAACTTTCCAATGTCCAGGTGTACTGACCGAAAAACTTTGTCCATTTGTCTAAGGAGAGACAAAAGAAAATGCGAGCTCCTGTGGATGTGATAAAAAAAGGTAGCGTGTGCTTTGTATTACCTGGCCGTCAAGGGAAGACTACGGAAAACATCGAATGCATTTGGACTGGCAAAGCAGACTGGATCAGTTATTGTCTGCGATGTATGTCGACGTCTAGGTCCAGAGTATATAAAGTCACCAAAAAGGAATGGACAATGAAGGTGAAGGCAAAAGAGTGAGGAGTGTCCTGACCAGATATCTACATCCCTAGATTGATTGTGGTAAAATGTTCTTTATCACATTGTTTACTTCCACGTGTTTATTAAAGATTTGATTAATTTATAACGTCTTAGGTGTGATTCACTACAATAGGGCTCCACAGCACACTGGATTCCAGTTAATTGAAATACCACAACACTGGATATTGTTCAGATAAGTTAACAGCGGACGGAGGGGGTGAGGGGGTCTTAAATGACCATTGTGTGTGTGTGGATAAGGTTAAGTGGGATTTACCTTGGCTAACCTTAGCCGGTTTAGTGCAGAAGGGACCTAAGTGTGGAGAGAGTGTTGTACATTTTCCCCATCATGCACTCTAATGGATTTAAATGGGTGTAATTTTGAAATTGTTTATGGTGTTTGGTTGTGTCATACCCACAATGTTCAGTGAGCAGGTTGTGTTGTGTGACCATCTGTGTTGACCTGAATGTTAATTGCATTTTTTTTGCACCATGACTAGGGAGGGTTGTTTGGATTGTGTCATTGGTGTGCTATTATTTCAAAGTACTTTCAAGGGTCATTGATCTACTCCATTTACTCACATTGTCCACTTTATGGCAGCATATATGTAGCATTCAGAGACCGCCTGGTATTAATGATTAATTTGAAAGCACTTTGCTCCTTGGTGGATATCAATATCCAGATTAATTGTTTTTTCAGCGTGAAAGACTTTTGGCAAGTGACTCAAAGATGAAAGTGACATGAAACAGTCTGACTGTGCGTCAAGTTCTTTTAGCCCATTTGTCAGGCCCAACAAAAGATTTAGTTAAGGTTTGTTGATTGACTTTTCAAACTTCCTTGTAATCAGACAATATTTTCGGTATATCAGATGGAATTTTTATGGACTCCACTAAGCATCAAGCGGCGCCTGTAAGAACAGCTGATAGGCAACACATCACAGTGGTCAGGTGACCCTTCTGAAGAAGACTGCAGATGACAGTCGAAACAGGTCAGTTTTAGTCTTAGACTTAGATTGGTCAGATCTGGTCTTAGACTTAGATTGGTCAGATGTAGTCTTAGTTTTAGATTGGTCAGATCTAGTCCTAGACTTAGATTGGTCAGATTTGGTCTGAGACTTAGATTGGTCCGATCTACTCTGAGATTTAGATTGGTCCGATCTAGTCTGAGATTTAGATTGGTCCGATCTAGTCTGAGACTTAGATTGGTCCGATCTAGTCTGAGACTTAAATTGGTCCGATCTAGTCTGAGACTTAGATTGGTCCGATCTAGTCTGAGACTTAGATTGGTCCGATCTAGTCCGACACTTAGATAGGTCCGATCTAGTCTGAGACTTAGATTGGCCCGATCTAGTCTGAGACTTAAATTGGTCCGATCTAGTCTGAGATTTAGATTGGTCCGATCTAGTCTGAGATTTAGATTGGTCCGATCTGGTCTGAGACTTAGACTGGTCACATCTGGTCTGAGACTTAGACTGGTCACATCTAGTCTGAGACTTAGACTGGTCACATCTAGTCTGAGACTTAGACTGGTCACATCTAGTCTGAGACTTAGATTGGTCCGATCTACTCTGAGACTTAAATTGGTCACATCTAGTCTGAGACTTAGATTGGTCCGATCTACTCTGAGACTTAGATTGGTCCGATCTAGTCTGAGATTTAGATTGGCCCGATCTAGTCTGAGACTTAGATTGGTCCGATCTAGTCTGAGATTTAGATTGGTCCGATCTAGTCTGAGATTTAGATTGGTTCGATCTAGTCTGAGACTTAGACCGGTCACATCTAGTCTGAGACTTAGATTGGTCCGATCTACTCTGAGACTTAGATTGGTCCGATCTAGTCTGAGATTTAGATTGGCCCGATCTAGTCTGAGACTTAGATTGGTCCGATCAAGTCTGAGATTTAGATTGGTCCGATCTAGTCTGAGATTTAGATTGGTTCGATCTGGTCTGAGACTTAGACTGGTCACATCTGGTCTGAGACTTAGACTGGTCCGATCTGGTCTGAGACTTAGACTGGTCCGATCTAGTCTGGGACTTAGATTGGTCCGATCTAGTCTGAGACTTAGATTGGTCCGATCTAGTCTGAGACTTAGATAGGTCCGATCTAGTCTGAGACTTAGATTGGCCCGATCTAGTCTGGGACTTAGATTGGTCCGGTCTAGTCTGAGACTTAGATTGGCCCGATCTAGTCTGAGACTTAGACTGGGCCCGATCTAGTCTGAGACTTAGACTGGTCACATCTATATATATATATATATATATATATATATATATATATATATATATATATATATATATATATATATATATATATATATATATATATATATATATATATATATATATATATATATATATGAATATGAATATAAATCAAATTTGGAACTATACCGCCTCTAAAGAATACCGGTCACCCCCCGTTGAGTAAGTTTCTTACAAGTACCATTATCACTGCAGGACGAGGAAAAGCTAAACACTACACACCGTAGCTCAACGGCGTCACAATGTAAACAAATGCCATGGGTGGATCTACACCTGACATCCACTGTAATGATACCAAGTACAGGAGCGTATCTAGTCGATACTACTATGATTACATCGATATATTTTAGCATCACAAAATCTTCTTTCGTTTAAAAAAAATTCATATTATGTTTATAAACTCAGGAAATGCATCCCTGGACACATGAGGACTTTGAATATGACCAATGTATGATCCTGTAACTACTTGGTATTGGATCGATACCCAAATTTGTGGTATCATCCAAAACCAATGTAAAGTATCAAAGAAGAGAAGAATAAGTGATTATTACATTTTAACAGAAGTCAAAACGGAAAATAATCAGTAAATGAACAAATAGTCAACTAGTCTGAGACTTAAATTGGTCACATCTAGTCTGAGACTTAGATTGGTCACATCTAGTCTGAGACTTAGATTGGTCCCATCTAGTCTGAGACTTAGATTGGTCACATCTAGTCTGAGACGTAGATTGGTCTCATCTAGTCTCGCGGCTGGTGCCAAATCCCCAATTATTTATACTTCAAAACCAGGAGGGTATGCCTGGGCAAGGATGGTTTTGCCCTATCGTAGTGAGAAAAACAAGTCGAACAGTTGACAGTCGAAACAGGTCAGGTAAAAATTCCATCTAATATACTGAAAGTATTGTCTGATTACAAGAACATTTGAAAAGTATATGAATAAGAAGACATAAAGAACCTTTTTGAGCAAATGGGCCAAAAGAACTTGACGCACAGTCAGACTGTTTCATGTCACTTTCATCTTTGAGTCACTTGCCAAAAGTGTCTTTCACGCTGAAAAAAAAATCTCGATATTGATCTCCACCTGGGCGGCAAAAGGTCTGTCTGGAATGTAAACAGTTTGATGTAGCAATGGTGCTGAAATGCATCCATGAATTGGATGCACACACTTTATGGTTTTCTCAACTACCTGAGAGACGGGACTTGTCTCAAGAATTGCCTTCCTGAATCAAACTGTCTAGACCTGATTTTCCTGGAGGATTTTATGCATTGGAAATGACTCATGTTGCCATCCCGTGTTCACACCGTCTTTCACTCGTAGAAACCGGGGGGGGGGTACTTAGACTGGCATGAACCGTATGTGGAAACGATTATAAAATGTTTATCTAATAGGAGTGCTTTTCCTTGGTGAACTAGGTAAATATACCACAATGTCATATGTCAAATCACTGCTGCTTCGGAATCTTCGCTCCCTTTGCCATTTCAAGCGTTTACTTGTCCAAATAAACCGCATAATGTCATCTCTGTGTTTCTCAGGTCTGGACTCGACAACTCTGTACAGGATGACTGCTAGTTCCTCCATTTCAGACAGCCCAGTGCACAGCCTCAGTCCTGGTGGGTGTCTTTCTGCATTCTAATCTTTTATGATCAGTCCCGTATCTTTACGTAGTCGTGCTTGACTCCTCATGTGCAGAGAGTGATATCAGTCAGACCGATGTGTCCATCCTGTCAGAGGGGGTCTTGCACTACCTGAGAGACCTCCCTTCGCCGGTCATCCCTGCCTGTACCTACGCTCCGTTACAAGCTGCCGTCGCACAGCAGCAGCAGCAGGCCCTGCAGCAGTCGACAGGTAGGAAAGACTAGCGGATTCATGTAAAGTCTGGCTTAAAAAGCGGCTCAGCTCTGTACAGTGTAAGTAGTACCTCAATTTAGGAGCACGGTTCATTCCACGACCAAGCGCGTAACTCAGAACACTTGTATCTCTGCCCATTTAAATTCAATGTTTACTTATATCGCCCTAAATCATGAGTGTCTCAAAGGGCTGCACAAGCCACAACGACATCCTCGGCTCAGATCTAACATAAAATTGTGAGAGTCCAGTCCATAGTGGATCTAACATAATAGTGTGAGAGTCCAGTCCATAGTGGATCTAACATAATAGTGTGAGAGTCCAGTCCATAGTGGATCTAACATAATAGTGTGAGAGTCCAGTCCATAGTGGATCTAACATAATAGTGTGAGAGTCCAGTCCATAGTGGATCTAACATAATAGTGTGAGAGTCCAGTCCGTAGTGGATCTAACATAATAATGTGAGAGTCCAGTCCATAGTGGATCTAACATAATAGTGAGAGTCCAGTCCATAGTGGATCTAACATAATAGTGTGAGAGTCAAGTCCATAGTGGATATAACATAATAGTGTGAGAGTCAAGTCCATAGTGGATATAACATAATAGTGAGAGTCCAGTCCTTAGTGGAGCTAACATAATAGTGTGAGAGTCCAGTCCATAGTGGATATAACATAATAGTGTGAGAGTCCAGTCCATAGTGGATTTAACATAATAGTGTGAGAGTCCAGTCCGTAGTGGATCTAACATAATAGTGTGAGAGTCCAGTCCACAGTGGATCTAAAATAATAGTGAGAGTCCAGTCCTTAGTGGAGCTAACATAATAGTGTGAGAGTCCAGTCCATAGTGGATATAACATAATAGTGTGAGAGTCCAGTCCATAGTGGATCTAACATAATAGTGTGAGAGTCCAGTCCGTAGTCGATCTAACATAATAGTGTGAGAGTCCAGTCCATAGTGGATCTAACATAATAGTGAGAGTCCAGTCCATAGTGGATCTAACATAATAGTGTGAGAGTCAAGTCCATAGTGGATATAATATAATAGTGAGAGTCCAGTCCATAGTGGATCTAACATAATAGTGAAAGTCCAGTCCATAGTGGATCTAACATAATAGTGTGAGAGTCCAGTCCATAGTGGATCTAACATAATAGTGATAGTCCAGTCCATAGTGGATCTAACATAATAGTGTGAGAGTCCAGTCCATAGTGGATCTAACATAATAGTGAGAGTCCAGTCCATAGTGGATCTAACATAATAGTGAGAGTCCAGTCCATAGTGGATCTAACATAATAGTGTGAGAGTGCAGTCCATAGTGGATCTAACATAATAGTGTGAGAGTCCAGTCCATAGTGGATCTAACATAATAGTGTGAGAGTCCAGTCCATAGTGGATCTAACAAAATAGTGTGAGAGTCCAGTCCATAGTGGATCTAACAAAATAGTGTGAGAGTCCAGTCCATAGTGGATCTAGCATAATAGTGTGAGGGTCCAGTCCATAGTGGACCTAGCATAATAGTGTGAGAGTCCAGTCCATAGTGGATCTAACATAATAGTGTGAGAGTCCAGTCCATAGTGGATCTAACAAAATAGTGTGAGAGTCCAGTCCATAGTGGATCTAGCATAATAGTGTGAGAGTTCAGTCCATAGTGGATCTAACATAATAGTGAGAGTCTAGTCCGTAGTGGATCTAACAAAATAGTGTGAGAGTCCAGTCCATAGTGGATCTAGCATAATAGTGTGAGAGTCCAGTCCATAGTGGATCTAGCATAATAGTGTGAGAATCCAGTCCATAGTGGATATAACATAATAGTGAGAGTCCAGTCCATAGTGGATCTAACATAATAGTGGGAGTCCAGTCCATAGTGGAGTGGAACTAAAACACTACACACAGGAAAACACCAAAAAACTCAAAATAAGTCAGGGTGTGATGTGACAGGTGGTGACAGTACACCTACTTCGAGACAAGAGTTATAGTGATGCATGGTTATGGTTTCAATTCATATCCAACAATGGCGAGAATGACTTTTTACTGTCAATATCGGCTGCTGAGTTTCATTTTTAAATTTTTTCTGCTGGTGGTGTGCCTCGGGATTTTTTCAATGAAAAAAATTTGCCTTGGCTCAGAAAAGGTTGAAAAACACTCGTTTAGGGTACTCAGTTTGTAACGTGTGTATCCAAAATGCTTCACGTTGCAGTAAAACTTTTTCTCTATCTCCCCCTCTCCTCAAAGGTTTCACTTCTTCCAAACCCTGAAACCTCCATGAACAAATATCATGTCCTGCACTATTAAAGTGTCTTGCGACAGAGGAGTTTATATCACAATTCTTAATGCTACTTTTATGTTCTGAAATGCGAATTTTGAGCCCTCTCTTACTCTTTCCACATGGACACTTGAGAAGATACACAAAAAATTTAGTTCTACAGGAAATTCTGCTTTTTATAGGGAATTTATGAACTGAATGAGGATGGGAGAAATATTCACCTTTTATTCATAGCATTACATTAAACACATTTACACCACCAGATATGACCACTGGGAAACAGTCCTTTGAATTTGATTTGGAAACAAAATGTAGGTTTTTTGTTGATATTCTTCACAATATACAATGTATGCTGTAAAACTAACCACACTAAAGAAAGCACAATATATATACACGTGAAGTGCACATACTGTACATGTAGGTAGGAATCACGTTAGATTAAAAATATAATTTGGAATAAACTGTAAAAAGCAATACAATTATGCAGGATGAAGGTTGGGTTCTAATGCTGCAAGCTTAATGCTAACGTACAATGGACTAGCTCATAGATAAGCTAACTCAAATTAGCATAGCCAATCGCAGGGTTTTAGATATACAATCTTTCACACTAACACACAAAATTTGCAGTCTGCAATCAAAGCTAACATGCATCTTTTTGGAATGTGGGAGAAAACTGGAGTACCCGGAGAAAACCCACACACGCACTGGGACAAGTGCCCACTCCACGTAGAGACGTCCAAACGGAGATTCGAAGACGCACACAGCGTAAAGTTAGACGTTTTTTTCCGGTAGCAATGTCAAACCAATATTGTCCACACCTGTCTCCATCTAAACACAGCAGTGCGCTCTTCAAGGGAAAATGATGTTAAACCAAGCGCTTGGCTCCGTTTACTCCGAGGGGAAATCTCCGGAGCAAAGTCTGTGTAGTTAGTCCGCCATGATTATCAAGCCAAACGACGCTAGTGCGCATGCGCCTGACTTCACGTTGCCAAAAATGCATTAATAAATGACAGTTTTTCGGTAATTAAAAAATTAGACGGTATTACTAACTGTCTGAAATTTTATCGCAAATTATCATTGTACCGTTTATTGTTACATCCCTCGTCCATTGACAAGTAAAAAGTCAAGGGCGGTCACGGCATGTTCTTCCCGCAGATGTTGTTAAATTTTTAGGGCATTACCGCAAGTGACGAGGGCGGTAGCGGCAATTACCGTGGTTAAATTGGAGCCCTATATATAGGTATATAAGTATATAACCACTGGCGGTGGTTTGGCTTCAAGCGGGAAGATGTTGAACAGACAACCGTAATATGTCAAGTATGCGGCAAAAGCGTTGCTACAAAAAGTAGCATTACTGCTAATTTGTAGCATCATTTGAAAAGTCACCCGCTAGAGAATGGAGAGTGCTTGAAACTCCGCATGTCAACATCTCCCTTCGGTGCCACACCCACAAAATGCCCAAGCAACCATTTCCACATCAACACCATATGAAAAAAATAGTCAACAACAGAAGGAGATAACGTCCGCAGGAACCTACCACATAGTGAAGGACATACACTATTTGATTTCCTATTATGCAGCTCATTTTTATTTGACACTTATTGAAATATCTTGTGTGACATCATGCACAAAAGTGCACTTTATTTGTTTTAAACTATTGTAGTGGCGTTCTGTACAAAAAGTGCACTTTAATTTAGTGTTGTTTTGATATGTCATCTTTTTGACATCATGCACACAAGTGCACTAATAGCTTGTTTTAAAATGTCTCTGACAATCTTGCACTTTCTGTTTTGAAATGACATGAATGTTTGTGCCACTGCTTAATAACTGTTTAATAAATACACGTTTGCTAAATTGACTTAGTTGTGATTTCCCTCTTTGCATGAAAGTTTAAAATGAGCATATATTAATGCAGTATGAAGAAGAATGTTTTAATGTAGACACATAGAATCATCATACTGCTGTGATTATATGCATCAAGTGTTCATTCAAGGGTAAAGCAAAATATGGAGGTATATATCGTGTATCGTGACATGGCCTAAAAATATGGAGATATTAATAAAAGGCCATATCGCCCAGCCCTACTCCTAACGCAGGGGTGAGCAATTAATTTTTACCGGGGGCCGCATGAGCAACCCAAGCACTGCTGGAGGGCCACATCGACAATATTTCAATTAAATTTTGCTCAATATTATTTTTGACATATACCGTAAGATAAATAATAATAATAAAAATAATAATAATAATTAATAATAATAATAATACTTTCATTTAACCTAACTTAACTTTATACCAAAAGCACTGCTTTGGAAATCATTTGTACCCCTTTCAGAGATCACATTTAGTTCCCCTTAAACATCCTCATGTTGCACAATGAAATGTAAGCATAGGTTGAAGTGTACATTCCTGTAACTTTCTCTAGTAACAGCATTCCATGATTAATATCAATAAATTAACATTAATAATAAATGACAGTAAAATAAGCACACGTATGACTGAGGAGTCATAGTGTAACTTTGTATGGTGTTTGAGTTGTCCGACTTTTTGTGTGGCCATAAACGCACCAGTGGTTTAGTGGTATGCGTGTTGGTGACAGATGACAAGTTGGTTTTGGCCTGGTTTGTACGGCAGAAAATGACTAGTTTTTCGAGATAGAAGTGTTTTGCTCATGTTTTTGGTGTGGTTATGGCCGAATATAAACAGTTTTGCTCAATAAATTGATCGATATAATTCCTGGCCTCGAAGCATCTCGATCGACGTTCCAATAATTGAACGGTGTTGACGAACACCGTTAGGGCCGCTTTTTGTCACTGTCACTCAGAGTTGCATTGCAAAATTACACAGAATAAATGTGTTTATTTTGTTTAGAATTCAGATGGGATTTGATTTGGTGCGCGGCATATATTTGCTGTGCGCAGAGGACGCTTGAGCAGTGCGCAATTGCACAGGCGCGCACCTTAGAGGGAACGTTGCTTGGGAGTCCATGTCTTGTTGAAAACACGCCATTCCTCATCAACTTTTCTCTTTTTAGCGTCTCAGGTGTAAACCGTGCATCACTTGTCGCTGTGCACCTTCACTCACAGGTTACACACGGACATACGCCCATAAATAACACTTTTCAAAATAAAAGCAGCACAGTTGTATTGCGCGCACGACATAGATGTTTTTTCAACTTTATTTTGTAATTTGTGATTACAGCTGTTCACATTCACTCACAATCACGCACGCGCATACGTCCACACGGAAGTAATACAAATAACGCTTTTCAAAACAAAAGCAGCACCGTTGTATTGCACACTCGACATAGATACTATTTTAAATTGATTTTGTAATTTATGATTGGCCTCACGCGGGACGCACAAAGGGCCGGATGTGGCCCGCGGGCCACAGAATGCCCAGGTCTGTCCTAATGTGTGACTCAAATGGGAGAACTTTCTTTCTCCTGATGGCAGCATGTCACTCAAACACGCACGTCCTTGCCTAATAAAAACGTATATTTGTTTGTTGTGTAAAAAAAGCAGCAACTATAACTCTTTATTGCTCAAAGGGCACAACCCCGTTACAAATATTTTTTCACCCGGCGGTGAAAATGCTCGTAACTCAGGGTATGCGCACAACTTAAAGCACGATGAAAAGCTGAGCGACAGCTGCTGTGTCAAATGACTCGTAAGTGAAGGCACTCCTAAGTCCAGGTACCACTATAGTTGCATTCAGGGTCCTCGTTATAGATCCTTTGTGTCTGGACCCCGACTTAAACAAGTTGAAAAACTTATTGGGGTGTTACCATTTAGTGGTCAATTGTACGGAATATGTACTGTACTGTGCAATCTACTAATAAAAGTCTCAATCAATCAATCAATCAGATGGTGCCGTCGCCTGCAGCCACGACAGAGAAGTAAGTCACGTCCTGGAGAGCTCGGCCGCCGTCCCTCTCCATCACCGCCTCACCCTGCAGTACCTGCTGGCACACCTGGCCAAGGTCACTCGGGCACAGGCCTGCAACGGCTTGGACACGCACACGCTGGGAAAGATCTTTGGACCGCTGTTGATGAGGACAGGTCTGTCTACTCCCAGGTATGCCAGACTGCAGTACAATAGAGTAAAGTTAAAGTACCACTGGTAGTCACACACAAGTTGCTCCGGCTTCCTTAATTGTGTGTTGATTAATTCTCAAACGATGGCTTGACAGGTTGTCTCTAGATGAGGAGTTACCTGCTCTGGTGGTGGAAAGGCTTCTGATTGAGAGAACTGCAGAACAAGACCTCACTCCCCCAGGTACTTTGCTCCACTTCACGTTATTAGTCCAGCAAATCATTGTTTACATTTTCAATCTACCTCATCAAGTACAGACACGTTCCTTAGCTCTTCTTTAAACTTGGAAATAGTGTTGTCTCGTTATCAATCATTTTGGTACCGGTACCAAAATATATTTTGGTACCGGTACCAAAATGTATTTTGATGCTTTTCTAAATAAAGGGACCTCAAAAAATGGCATTTTTGGCTTTATTTGAACAAAAAATCTTAGGGTACATTAAACATATGTTTATTATAGCAAGTTTGTCCTTAAATAAAATAGTGAACATACTAGACAACTTGTCTTTTAGTAGTAAGTAAACAAACAATGGCTCCTAATTAGTCTGCTGACATATGCAGTAACATATTGTGTCATTTTCCATTCTATTATTTTGTCAACATTATAAAGGACAAGTGGTAGAAAATGAATTATTAATCTACTTGTTCATTTACTGTTAATATCTGCTTATTTTCTGTTTTAACATGTTCTATCTACACTTCTGTTAAAATGTAATAATCACTTATTCTTCTCTTCTTTGATACTTTACATTAGTTTTGGATGATACCACACATTTAGGTATTGATCCGATACCAAGTAGTTACAGGATTATACTTTGGTCATATTCAAAGTCCTCATGTGTCCAGATACCATTATTTTGGGACCGTTACCAAAATTATTTCGATACTTTTCTAAATAAAGGGGACTTCAAAAAATGGCATTATTGGCTTTATTTTAACAAAAAATCTTAGGGTACATTAAACATATGTTTATTATAGCAAGTTTGTCCTTAAATAAAATAGTGAACATACTAGACAACTTGTCTTTTAGTAGTAAGTAAACAAACAATGGCTCCTAATTAGTCTGCTGACATATGCAGTAACATATTGTCATTTTCCATTCTATTATTTTGTCAACATTATAAAGGACAAGTGGTAGAAAATGAATTATTAATCTACTTGTTCATTTACTGTTAATATCTGCTTATTTTCTGTTTTAACATGTTCTATCTACACTTCTGTTAAAATGTAATAATCACTTATTCTTCTGTTGTTTGATACTTTACATTAGTTTTGGATGATACCACAAATGTAGGTATCAATCAGATACCAAGTAGTTACAGGATCATACATTGGTCATATTTTAAGTTCTCATGTGTCCAGGGACGTATTTCCTAAGTTTATAAACATAATATGATTTTTTTTTGTGATGATAAAAAATATTGATGTAATCATAGTAGTATCGCCTAGATATGCTATTGTACTTGGTATCATTACAGTGGATGTCAGGTGTAGATCCACCGATGGTGTTTGTTTACATTGTGACGCCGGTGAGCTACGGTGTGTAGTGAAGCATGTTTAGGTATTCCTCGTCCTGCAGTGATAATGATACTTGTAAGAAACTTACTTTATTTGTCACCATGGAGGCGAGGATTAGTGATTTAGAAGTAGCTAAAACACTGCAGACTGTGGATGGATGTTAGCTGCTAGCTAGCTAGCCATGTCTTAAAGCACCTCTTCCTGAGGGTGTTTCATTGTTATAACTTCACCTATATTGTTAGTTTTTAGGCCAAAATGCGTCCATTCTCCCTTTTCTGTCTACACACTGTGTCTGCTTGTAAGTACTCTGTGATTGTGCGCTGCCGAACATGCTCTTCTGCTCCTAAAACCAGCAATGTCACGACGTGACGACGACGACATGTCGTCATACATGTATAAAAAATAAATTAAAAAAATACGGCGACCCGGTACTTTTCAAACAGAGTATAGTACCGTTTTTGATTCATTAGTACTGCGATACTATACTAGTACCGGTATACCGTACAACCCTACTTGGAATACACATTGATTCCTAATTTGTGAAGTTTTAACAAGATTCGTGCTTTATTAGCTCTATTTCATCTTTGTCTGCTTGCAGTTCTTCCAGCAAAGCCAGCGAAATCAAAAACGGCACCACCAGCTTTGACGGACATAAGTACCTTTCTCAGCGATGCTGAATGGTACTGGGGAGAAATTTCCAGGTCAGGATCTCCGTTCAAATTCAAAAGGGGCATGATGGTTTCCTGTAGTTTGGATGTATACAACATGAAACATCGGATGGCTTTCTGCACAGATCATCAGAGGGTCAAATGTGCGAGAAAATGAGAGCAGACAGTGTTGACAAACAATGTTGCAACCTTGTGTGAGAAGCGCAGGTGCAGAAACACAAAAGAAGAATCCCTGTGGGATGCAGAAACTGGCAGAGAAATTTTCCGTGCAACGTTCATATTGTTGTTACTCAGCCAGCGTTTGTTACTCACTGGCTGAGTAACAACAATATGAACATTACACAAGGGTTAAACACCTGTGCATTCATCAGTTTAGAGGAGGTCACCTGTGAAGATTATCAGATCATTTTAGCGTCATCCTGAAGCTACAGCGCTGTACTGCATATTAATGATTTGATTGGAAACCACAGTGTTTGTGTTTATGCTGTAAATGGAAACATCGGTGATAGTAATGTCTTTTCTTTTTCTATGTCTAGAGAGGAGGTAAATGAGAAGTTGAGAGACACTCCTGATGGTACCTTTCTGGTTCGAGATGCCTCAAGCAAGCTGGAGGGCGAGTACACTCTCACCCTCAGGTGAAGAAACCTGTTATTTGTAGAGATGTCCGATAATATCAGACTGCCGATATTATCGGCCGATAAATGCTTTGAAATGTAATATCGGAAATTATCGGTAAAATTATGACTTTTTTAAAACGCTGCTGTACGGAGTAGTACACGGACGTAGGGAAAAGTACAGAGCAGTTGCGTCTCCCAGTCATACTTGCCAACCCTCCCGATTTTCCCGGGAGACTCCCGAATTTCAGCGCCCCTCCCGAAAATCTCCCGGGGCAACCATTCTCCCGAATTTCTCTCGATTTCCACCCAGACAACAATATTGGGGGCGTGACTTAAAGTCACTGCCTTTGCGTGCCGGCCCAATCACATAATATCTACGGCTTTTCACACACGCAAGTGAATGCAAGGCATACTTGGTCAACAGCCATACAGGTCACACTGAGGGTGGCCGTATAAACAACTTTAAAGGCCTACTGAAATTAGATTTTCTTTTTTAAACGGGGATAGCAGATCCATTCGATGTGTCATACTTGATCATTTCGCGATATTGCCATATTTTTGCTGAAAGGATTTAGTAGAGAACATCGACGATAAAGTTTGCAACTTTTGGTCGCTGATAAAAAAAAGCCTTGCCTGTACCGGAAGTAGCGTGACGTCACAGGTGGTGGAGCTCCTCACATCTGCACATTGTTTACAATCATGGCCACCAGCAGCGAGAGCGATTCGGACCGAGAAAGCGACGATTTTCCCATTAATTTGAGCGAGGATGAAAGATTCGTGGATGAGGAAAGTGAGAGTGAAGGACTAGAGGGCAGTGGAAGCGATTCAGATAGGGAAGATGCTGTGAGAGGCGGGTGGGACCTGATATTCAGCTGGGAATGACTAAAACAGTAAATAAACACAAGACATATATCTATTAGCCACAACACAACCAGGCTTATATTTAATATGCCACAAATTAATCCCACATAGCAAACACCTCCCCCCTCCCGTCCATATAACCCACCAATGCAACTCAAACACCCGCACAACACACTCAATCCCACAGCCCAAAGTACCGTTCACCTCCGCAAAGTTCATACAGCACATATATTTCCCCAAAGTTACGTACGTGACATGCGCATAGCGGCACGCACGTACGGGCAAGCAATCAAATGTTTTGGAAGCCGCAGCTGCGTACTCACGGTAGCGCGTATCCAACTCAAAGTCATCCTGGTAAGAGTCTCTGTTGTCCCAATTCTCGAAAGGCCAATGGTAAAGCTTGACTGTCATCGTTCAAAAATGTAAACAATGAAACACCGGCTACGACGTAGACCGCTACGTGTTTGTGTTGCTGCAGCCGGCCGCTAATACACCGCTTCCCACCTACAGCTTTCTTCTTTGCTATCTCCATTGTTCATTAAACAAACTGCAAAAGATTCACCAACACAGATGTCCAGAATACTGTGGAATATTGCGATGAAAACGGACGACTTAATAGCTGGCCACAATGCTGTCCCAAAATGTCCGCTACAATCCGTGACGTCACGCGCAAACGTCATCATACCGAGACTTTTTCAGCAGGATATTTAGCGGGAAATTTAAAATTGCACTTTACTAATCTAACCCGGCCGTATTGGCATGTGTTGCAATGTTAAGATTTCATCATTGATATATAAACTATCAGACTGCGTGGTCGGTAGTAGTGGCTTTCAGTAGGCCTTTAACACTGTTACAAATATGCGCCACACTGTGAACCCACACCAAACAAGAATGAAAAACACATTTCGGGAGAACATCCGCACCGTAACACAACATAAACACAACAGAACAAATACCCAGAACCCCTTGCAGCACTAACTCTTCCGGGACACTACAATATACACCCCCGCTAACCCCAACCCCCTACTTTTTGACTCAGGGGCCGCATTGGGTTAAAACAATTTGGCTGGGGGCCACCAAAAGTATTTGGCCACCCGTCTAAATGATCAGAATCAGGTGTCCTAATCACTAGGCCCGGCCACAGGTGTATAAAATCAAGCACTTAGGCATGGAGACTGTTTCTACAAACATTTGTGAAAGAATGGGCCGCTCTCAGTGATTTCCAGCGTGGAACTGTCATAGGATGCCACCTGTGCAACAAATCCAGTCAAGAAATTTCAGCGCTCCTTAATACTCCAAAGACAACCGTCGGCTCTATTATAAGAAAAGTGAAGAGTTTGGGAACAACAGCAACTCAGCCACCAAGTGGTAGGCCAGGTAAACTTACAGAGAGGGGTCAGTGGATGCTGAAGCGCATAGTGCAAGGACTTTCTGCACAGTCAGTTGCTAGAGAGCTCCAAACTTCATGTGACCTTCCAATTAGCCCACGTACAGTACGCAGAGAACTTCATGGAATGGGTTTCCATGGCCGAGCAGATGCATCTAAGCCATACATCACCAAGTCCAATGCAAAGCGTGGGATGCAGTGGTGTAAAGCACGTCGCCACTGGACTCTAGAGCAGTGGAGATGCCTTCTCTGGACTGATGAATCACGCTTTTCCATCTGGCAATCTGATGGACCAGTCTGGGTTTGGAGGTTTCCAGGAGAACGCTACATTTCGGACTGCATTGTGCCGATTGTGAAATTTGATGGAGGAGGAATTATGGTGTGGGGTTGTTTTTCAGGAGTTGGGCTTGGCCCCTTAGTTCCAGTGCAAGGAACTTTGAATGCTCCAGGATACTAAAACATTTTGGACAATTCCATGCTCCCAACCTTGTGGGAACAGTTTGGAGCGGGCCCCTTCCTCTTCCAACATGACTGGGCACCAGTGCACAAAGCAAGGTCCATAAAGACATGGATGACAGAGTCTGGTGTGGTTGAACTTGACTGGCCTGCACAGAGTCCTGACCTGAACCCGATAGAACACCTTTGGGATGAATTAGAACGGAGACTGAGAGTCAGGCCTTCTCCACCAACATCAGTGTGTGACCTCACCAATGCGCTTTTGGAAGAATGGTGGAAAATTCCTATAAACACACCTATAAAAACCTTGTGGACAGCCTTCCCAGAAGAGATGAAGCTGTAATAGCTGCAAAAGGTGGACCCACATCTTATTGAACCCTATGGGTTAGGAATGGGATGGCACATCAAGTTCATATGTGAGTCAAGGCAGGTGGCCAAATACTTTTGGCAATATAGTGTATATTAGACTTAGACTTAGACTTCCTTTTTATTGTCATTCAAATGTGAACTTTACAGCACAGATTAGATCGAAATTTCATTACATAAGCTCATGGTAGTGCAGGATAAAAAAAAGCAATAAGGTGCATATATAAATATATATAAATAATATATAAATATATATATAAAATAAATAAATATATATATATAAATAAATAAATAAATAGATTACTGTACAGATAAATATATTGCACTTTCTCACATGCGTCCACGTTTATGGATGTATGTTATATAGTCTTTTTTATTCCAGCGAGTTAATCCTTGACTGAAAGAGTGCGCACTTGATGTCACGTTATCGATGGAAAAATGCATTTTTAGACAATATGATTTGCCTGAGCGGCTAGGAGACACAGAGAGTAACAAGTGGTAGAAAATGGATTAGAAAAGACAGATTAAAATATATATATATATATATATATATATATATATATATATATATTTTAAATGTTTTTAAACTCTTTGGACAGATCTGGCCCCCGGGCCGTAATTTGGGGACCACTGGTTTACTACGTAAGAATTGTTTTAGGTATACTAGAAAACTTACAAATGTTGCTTAGATTGATGAATAAAGAATCCATACGAGTACAAACGCTATGGACGATTAGACGACAAAACATCACTTCTACTCCCGGTTCAAATCTTTAAACAGCAGGAAACACTTAAAAGGCATTAACCCAGCTGCACCTGCAGTGAGCGAACTCATCCAAATGATGGCGCCATAGCACAAACGGCAACACAGCATTTAAAGGCCTACTGAAATGAATTTTTTTTATTTAAACGGGGATAGCAGATCTATTCTATGTGTCATACTTGATCATTTCGCGATATCGCCATATTTTTGCTGAAAGGATTTAGTATAGAACAACGACGATAAAGATTGCAACTTTTGGTATCTGATAAAAAAAAGGCTTGCCCCTACCGGAAGTAGCGTGACGTAGTCAGTTGAACATATACGCAAAGTTCCCTATTGTTTACAATGATGGCCGCATGAAGTGAGAGAGATTCGGACCGAGAAAGCGACAATTTCCCCATTAATTTGAGCGAGGATGAAAGATTTGTGGATGAGTAAAGTGCAAGTGAAGGACTAGTGGGGAGTTGAAGCTATTCAGATAGGGAAGATGCTGTGAGAGGCGGGGGTGACCTGATATTCAGCTGGGAATGACTACAACAGTAAATAAACACAAGACATATATATACTCTATTAGCCACAACACAACCAGGCTTATATTTAACATGCCACAAATTAATCCTGCATAAAAACACCTGCGTGTTTGTTATGCTAGCTCCTAGCTCCTCTGCTAGCTCCTAGCTCCATAGAACACGCCAATACAATTCAAACACCTGATCAACACACACAATCACTCAGCCCAAAAGACCGTTCACCTAACCCAAGGTTCATAAAGCTTATATATTTTTAAAAAGTTACGTACGTGACGCGCACGTACGGTACGGTACGTGTTATGCTAGCTCCTAGCTCCTATGCTAGCTCCTAGCTCCATAGAACACGCCAATACAATTCAAACACCTGATCAACACACACAATCACTCAGCCCAAAAGACCGTTCACCTAACCCAAGGTCCATAAAGCTTATATATTTTAAAAAAGTGACGTACATACGCAAAAAAAAGTTGCGCACATACGGTCAAGCGATCAAATGTTTAGAAGCCAAAGCTGCATACTCACAGTAGCACGTCTGCGTCTTTGTCATCCAAATCAAAGTAATCCTGGTAAGAGTCTGTGTTGTCCCAGTTCTCTACAGGCGTCTGTGTATCGAAGTCAAAAGTCCTCCTGGTTAGAGTCTCTGTTATCCGAGTTCTTCCATCTTGACTGCATCTTTCGGGAATGTAAACAAAGAAGCGCCGGCTGTGTACTGTTGTGGCTGACTACGTTCGAAAAATACGTCCATTTCGCACCGACAACTTTCTTCTTTGCTTGCTCAGCTTCCTTCTCCATAATGCAATTAACATGATTGAAACAGATTCACGAACACAGATGTCCAGAATACTGTGGAATTATGAAATGAAAACAGAGCTTTTTCGTATTGGCTTCAATGTGGAAGGCATACCCGTGTTCCCCAGTCTACGTCACGCGCATACGTCATCCTCAGAGGCGTTTCGAACCGGAAGTTTAGCGGCAAATTTAAAATGTCACTTTATAAGTTAACCCGGCCGTATTGGCATGTGTTATAATGTTAAGATTTCATCATTGATATATAAACTATCAGACTGCGTGGTCGGTAGTAGTGGCTTTCAGTAGGCCTTTAAGTGGCTTTGCGGGTGTTTGATGAAAACGGTTTGCCTTATTGCCGTCAGTGAAGAAAAATCCATAAATTAGCCGCACCGTTTTATAAGCCGCAGGGATCAAGGCGTAGGGGAAAAAAAGTAGCCGCTTGTAGTCCGGAATAGATTTAGACATCCTTTTATTGTCATTCAAATTAGAACTTTTTCAGTACAGATAAGAACAACATTTGGTTGCATTAGCTCCTTGTAGTGCAGGATAAAAGAGCAATAAGGTGCAGATATAAATAAATAGATTACTGTACAGATAAATATAGTGCACTTTTGCATATGCATCCACGTTTATGGATGTATGTTATATTGTCTTTATATTCCAGCGAGTTAATCCATTTTTGGGGGGAATTGAGGGGATTATTATTATGCGTTCAAGAGTCTTATGGCCTGAGGGGATTTACAGTCTTCACTTTCTCTATCATATAAATTATGTTCGTTCCTTCTAACATTCTGTTCTTCCAACAGGAGAGGCGGTAACAACAAACTGATAAAGATCTACCACAGAGACAGCCGTTACGGCTTCTCGGAGCCTCTCACCTTCCTGTCCGTGGTCGAGCTCATCAACCATTACCGCCATGAGTCCTTGGCCCAGTACAACCCTAAGCTGGACACCAGACTCCTGTACCCTGTGTCCAAATACCAACAGGTTAGTGCAACCAAGTTTCCTATTGGCGGCGTGTTCCTCGATGATCACACGTGGTGTCCGCACGGTTTAGCTGGTGAAGGAGAACAGCATCGAGGAGGTTGGTGAGCAGCTGAAGGTCTATCATGAACAGTACCAGGAGAAGAGTCGCGAGTATGACGCCCTGTATGAGGAGTACACACGGACCTCACAGGTAAGAAAACACCACGTTTGTCATAACGGACGTAACTGAAACATCAAATAATTAGAGTTGCAAATTGACTTAGTTACACAGTCCTAAATGCAGAAGAGTATTAACGTATTTTCCGAACCATAGGGCACACCGGATGATAAGGCGCACCGCCGATGAGCGGGTCTAGTCAGGTCTAGTTTAATACAAAAGGCGCACCGGATTATAAGGCGCATTAAAGGGGTCATATTTATTTATTTTCTGAATGTTAAAGACTTCCTTGTGGTCTACATCAGTGTTTTTCAACCAATGTGCCGCGGCACACTACATGAGATACAGTCTGGTGTGCCATGGGAGATTATTTAATTTTACCTATTTGGGTTAAAAATAGTTTTTGCAAACCAGTATTATAGTCTGCAAATGATTTGTTGTTGTTGAGTGTCGGTGCAGAGTAACCGTGTAATACTCTTCCATATCAGTAGGTGGCAGCCGGCAGCTAATTGCTTTGTAGATGTCGGAAACAGCGGGAGGCAGCGTGCAGGTAAAAAGGTGTCTAATGCTTAAACCAAAAATAAACAAAAGGTGAGTGCCCCTAAGAAAAGGCATTGAAGCTTAGGGAAGGCTATGCAGAACGAAACTAAAACTGAACCGGCTACAAAGTAAACAAAAACAGAATGCTGGACGACAGCAAAGACTTACTGTGGAGCAAAGACGGCGTCCACAATGTACATCCGAACATGACATGACAATCAACAATGTCCCCACAAAGAAGGATAAAAACAACTGAAATATTCTCGATTGCTAAAACAAAGTAGATGCGGGAAATGTCGCTCAAAGGAAGACATGAAACTGCTACAGGAAAATACCAAAAAAAGAGAAAAAGCCAACAAAATAGGAGCGCAAGACAAGAACTAAAACACTACACACAGGAAAACAGCAAAAACCTCCAAATAAGTCAGGGTGTGATGTGACAGGTGGTGACAGTACACCTACTTTGAGACAAGAGCTATAGTGATGCAATTGCGAGAACAACTTTTTACTGTCAACTGAGTTTAGTTTTTAAATGATTTCTGCTGGTGGTGTGCCTCCGCATTTTTTCAACGCAAAAAATGTGCCTTGGCTCAAAAAAGGTTGAAAAACACTGCACTACAGTAAATACTGGGAACCAATCCTGAGGGTTTGAGCCTGCTCTGGCATAAAGTCAGCTGGAATAAACCCCAGCTCGTCCCCAACAACATCGACAACATTGCCGCAGTCCTGGACAAAATAATGACTGACTGGAAGATGATATTTTGTTTTACCGTAGGAGCTGCAGATGAAGCGCACAGCCATTGAGGCCTTCAATGAGACCATCAAAATATTTGAAGAGCAATGTGAGACTCAGGAGCGCTACAGCAAAGAGTCTTTGGAGCGATTCCAGCGCGAGGGCAACGAAAAGGAGATTCAAAAGTGAGTCTGTGCTTCTTATTATGGAAGTTGATATAAATGAGAACGTGTCTGTTTCATGACCTTTCCTCTATTGACTCCATTGTTGTGCCCACTCTCTCCGATCAGGATCCACAGCAACTCTGAGCGCTTGAAGTCACGCGTGAAGGAGATCCACGACAGCAAGCGGAAGCTGGAGCAGGACTTGCGGGAGCAGGTCTCCGACAACAGGGAAATCGATAAAAAGATGAACAGCCTCAAGCCGGATCTTATGCAGCTCCGCAAGATCAGAGACCAATACTTAATGTAAGGATGATCAATGCCAATGCCTTCACGCACAGAAGATTTTACACCGAAAAAAATAATCTACCGTATTTTACCGACGACAGTGTGCATCGGTATATTATCGGTGTAAGCCGCAGATATATACGTGATGAGACAGGCGGTAGAAAATGGATGTATGGATAGAGTTATTTGCACAAATAGATTTGGTAAATGTTTATTTACATATCTTAATAGTTTTCAAACGGCGCCTGCGACATGGCAGTAAAACGGCTGATCAAACAAAACAGAAGTCATCGTCATAGACCCACCAGCTGCGGTAGCTGGCTCTCCAATCAGCTAAACAGACTCAATAACTCCACGGTGACGTTTTGGGGAATCTACTGAAGAATTTACCAAAGTGAAACAATACAAAAAGAATGTCATTGTAAGTTAATAATAGTAACACAGATGCTCATAAGCATGTTAGCATATTAGCGATTGCTAACGACGCTAGCTTCATTACATAGCACGTACAAATATGCATGGAAACACAGTTTTAAGTATATTGTAAAACCTACAATCAATCAATCAAAGTTTACTTACATAGCCCTAAATCACAAGTGTCTCAAAGGGCTGCACAAGCCACAACGACATCCTTGGCTCAGATCCCACATCAGGGCAAGAAAAAACTCAACCCAATGGGACAATGAGAAGCCTTGGAGGAGACCCTCCCTGGGTGACTGGTGCAATGGACGTCGAGTGGATCTAGTTAATAGTGTGAGAGTCCAGTTCATAGTGGATCTAACATAATAGTGTGAGAGTCCAGTCCATAGTGGATCTAACATAATAGTGAGAGTCCAATCCATAGTGGATCTAACATAATAGTGAGAGTCCAGTCCATAGTGGATCTAACATAATAGTGTGAGAGTCCAGTCCATAGTGGATCTAACATAATAGTGTGAGAGTCCAGTCCATGGTGGATCTAACATAATATTGTGAGAGTCCAGTCCATAGTGGATCTAACATAATAGTGTGAGAGTCCAGTCCATAGTGGATCTAACATAATAGTGTGAGAGTCCAGTCCATAGTGGATCTAACATAATAGTGTGAGAGTCCAGTCCATAGTGGATCTAACATAATAGTGAGAGTCCAGTCCATAGTGGATCTAACATAATAGTGAGAGTTCAGTCCATAGTGGATCTAACATAATAGTGTGAGAGTCCAGTCCATAGTGGATCTAACATAATAGTGAGAGTCCAGTCCATAGTGGATCTAACATAATATTGTGAGAGTCCAGTCCATAGTGGATCTAACATAATAGTGTGAGAGTCCAGTCCATAGTTGATCGAGCATAATAGTGTGAGAGTCCAGTCCATAGTGGATCTAACATAATAGTGGGAGTCCAGTTCATAGTGGATATAACATAATATTGTGAGAGTCCAGTCCATAGTGGATCTAACATAATAGTGTGAGAGTCCAGTCCATAGTTGATCGAGCATAATAGTGTGAGAGTCCAATCCATAGTGGATCTAACATAATAGTGAGAGTCCAGTCCATAGTGGATCTAACATAATAGTGTGAGAGTCCAGTCCATAGTGGATCTAACATAATAGTGAGAGTCCAGTCCATAGTGGATCTAACATAATAGTGTGAGAGTCCAGTCCATAGTTGATCGAGCATAATAGTGTGAGAGTCCAATCCATAGTGGATCTAACATAATAGTGAGAGTCCAGTCCATAGTGGATCTAACATTGTCAAAAGTCTAGCAGCCGCATTTTGTACCAACTGTAATCTTTTAATGCTAGACATAGGGTGACCCCAAAATGATACGTTACAGTAATCGAGACGAGACGTAACGAGTGCATGAATAATGATGTTCACCTTGTTTGCTGTATTAAATGTGCACTGGTCTTGTTTGGCAGATGGCTGACACAGAAGGGTACAAGGCAGAAGAAGATTAACGAATGGCTCGGCATAAAGAACGATGCTGACGAGTAAGTGTGTGCAATGACGCTCAGCTCCACTACGATTGATGGATACTGTGGTACATCCATTAATTTACCCCCTGTGGGTAAACAACATCAGCGAAATGTTCTAAATAGGATTCCTGTGTTTCTAGCTCATACTCGCTGGAGGATGACGAGGGCTCGCCCCATCATGATGAGTGCACCTGGTACGTGGGTGACATCAAGCGCACCCAGGCTGAGGAAATGCTGAGGGGCAAATGTGACGGAACCTTCCTCATCCGTGAGAGCCAATCACAGAAGGGCTCCTACGCCTGCTCCGTTGTGTAAGTAGCTAGAAGGGAAGGATAAAGCCTTGTTTCTACCACCCAGTACACTGTAATTCAATATCAATGTCCACAGTTTTAAAGGGGAACCGCACTTTTTTTGGAATTTTGCCTATCGTTCACAATCATTATGAGAGACAAGAACACGCATAACTTTTTTTTAATTAGGATTTTAAAGATGATAAAAAAAACGCTTGGAAGATAGTCGTCACCGTTGTAGCCTTCAAAGTCTCTAAAACAACTTCAAAACCCTCCATTAACGTGTTATATACACACAGCAAGTATTTATATAATATAGTAACACACACTTTCATAACAATATGTAATATGTACAGTATACACACTGCAAGTATATATATAATGTAGTAACAGACACCTTTATAACCATATGTAATATGTACAATATACACACTGCAAGTATATATATAATGTAGTAACAGACCCCTTCATAACCATATGTAATATGTACAATATACACACTGCAAGTATATATATGATGTAGTAACAGACACCTTCATAACCATATGTAATATGTACAATATACACACTGCAAGTATATATATAATGTAGTAACAGACACCTTCATAACCATATGTAATATGTACAATATACACACTGCAAGTATATACAGTGGGGCAAAAAAGTATTTAGTCAGCCACCCATTGACAATCAATGGGTGGCTGACTAAATACTTTTTTGCCCCACTGTATATAATGTAGTAACAAACACCTTCATAACCATATGTAATATGTACAATATACACACTGCAAGTATATATATAATGTAGTAACAGACACCTTCATAACCATATGTAATATGTACAATATACACACTGCAAGTATATATATGATGTAGTAACAGACACCTTCATAACCATCTGTAATATGTACAATATACACACTGCAAGTATATATATAATGTAGTAACAGACACCTTCATAACAATATGTAATATGTACAATATACAAACTGCAAGTATATATATAATGTAGTAACAGACACCTTCATAACCATATGTAATATGTACAATATACACACTGCAAGTATATATATAATGTAGTAACAGACACCTTCATAACAATATGTAATATGTACAATATACACACTGCAAGTATATATATTGTAGTAACAGACACCTTCATAACAATATATAATAAGTCTATATATAATTTAGTAACAGACACCTTCATAACAATATGTAATAAGTCTATATATAATGTAGTAACAGACACCTTCATAACAATATGTAATATGTACAATATACACACTGCAAGTATATATATAATGTAGTAACAGACACCTTCATAACAATATGTAATATGTACAATATACAAACTGCAAGTATATATATAATGTAGTAAAAGACACCTTCATAATAATATGTAATATATACAATATACACACTGCAAGTATATATATAATGTACCGTATTTTCCGCACCATAAGCCGCACCTAAAAACCACAATTTTTGTCAAAAGCAGACAGTGCGGCTAATAACCCGGTGCGCCTTATATATGGATTAATATTCATATTTATTTTCATAAGGTTTAGGTCTCGCAACTACGGTAAACAGTCGCCATCTTTTTTCCCCGTAAAAGAGGAAGCGCTTCTTCTTCTACGGTAAGCAACCGCCCCCATAGAAGAGGAAGCGCTTCTTCTTCTACTGTAAGCAACCGCCAAGGTGAGCACCCGCCTCCGGAGAAGAAGAAGCTCGCGGATATTTAATTTCATTTGTTTTTCTGTAAAGACAACAAAATGTCTCCTACTAAGAGACACGCGTACAAGGTTCCACTGACTTTTGATATTCATGTGAACCGCACTGTGGATACAACGGGAGCATGTACGGTGAATATTCGCACCACAGGGAATGAGAAGTCGTCCTACTGTGGTTCTAGCTTGCCATGCTAACGGCCAGAAACTTCCACCCACGGTGATATTCAAAAGGAAGACCTTGCCAAAAGAGAACTTTCCAGCCGGCGTCATCATAAAAGCTAACTCGAAGGGATGGATGGTTGAAGAAAAGATGAGCGAGTGGTTGATAGACGTTTACGCGAAGACACCGGGTGACTTTTTTCACGCAGCGCCGTTCCTGTTGATCTACGACTGCATGCGCGTCCACATCACAGATGGTGTCAAAAAACAAGTGAAGCACACCGAAGAAGAAGAATTCGAGGGATTTGTAGATGAGTAATAACTTCAGAAAGTGAGCTTTAAATGTTTATTTTGTGTGTTGTGTGACACTAACGTATGAGCAACGTTGAGTTATTGATGTTGCTATTGCTCTGCACTATTTTGAGTGTTACTATTTTTGTGATTGCACATTTGCACATTACATTTTGGGAGTGAACAGAGTTGTTAGAACGCTGGTTTGTAATATATTATTAAAGTTTGACTGACCTATCTGACTGTTTTTTTGACATTCCCTTTAGCGTAGCGTAGGTGCGGCTAATAGCACGGGGCGGCTAACAGGTAAACAAAGTTTTGAAATATGCCGTTCATTAAACGTGCGGCTAATAACACGGGGCGCCTTATGGTGCGGAAAATACGGTAGTAACAAACACCTTCATAACAATATGTAATATGTATATATACACACTGCAAATATATATATATAATGTAGTAACAGACACCTTCATAACAATATGTAATATGTATAGTATACACACTGCAAGTATATATATATATAATGTAGTAACAGACACCTTCATAACGATATGTAATATTTACAATATACACACTGCAAGTATATATATATAATGTAGTAACAGACACCTTCATAACAATATGTAATATGTATAATATACACACTGCAAGTATATATATAATTTAATAGCAGACACCTTCATAACAATATGTAATATGTACAATATACACACTGCAAGTATATATATAATGTAGTAACAGACACCTTCATAACAATATGTAATATGTACAATATACAAACTGCAAGTATATATATATAATGTAGTAACGGACACCTTCATAACAATATGTAATATGTACAATATACACACTGCAAGTATATATATAATGTAGTAACAGACACCTTCATAACAATATATAATAAGTCTATATATAATGTAGTAACAGACACCTTCATAACAATATGTAATATGTACAATATACACACTGCAAGTATACGAAAAGCGCTTGTTTTTTGGCGAGGAATATGAGACATTTTTCATCGAAATGGGAATATATCAACATCCTAGCAGTCAGCATCCTAATGACAGCAGACTTTGTACAGTAAGTGATGTTTTATTATTTTTGCTGGCTCTCAGAACGTCTGCAGTGAGTAATAATCCGTGATGAGGGGGGAAAAAAACAAACGTTGTGATGCGTTTTTGAAATTAATCCTTAAATGTATGCTTAAAATGATCCAACTACGTAAATATTATTATAAATGTTACTACATTACATATATACTTACATCATGTATATCAAATCTAATGTTTTTTTTAAGGGCTCTATAGGCAGAATTGAATGGCTCCCTTAGACTCAATTGTAAGCAGACTTTTGATCGCGTTTATTTAATATTTATAATGCATTTGATAATGATTGTGAACGATAGGCAACATTCCCAAAAAAAGTGCAGTTCCCCTTTAACTTTGAAAATTGTGTTCATTTTTAAAAACAGCTGTTCAATTCTTCATGGACTATCCCAGTCCTTCTTAAATAGTGGAGTGGCCCCCTATGGGGGTGCAATGCGTGTGACCTTGGGGAACTTTTTTATTGTTTTTGCCGTACCAGAATATGACGAAGCGTATGTAGCAGTTGGCTTCTTTGTAACCACGGTAGGAGATTTGGTTTCCTTCAATGTTAAGAAGATTACAATGTTATGCAGAGGTGTACTTATAACATCTCTATAGACAAATTATACTATTTAGAGTCACGGTGGAGAGTGACTATAAATAGTATAATTTGTCTATAAATTATTAAGAAATCATTTGATAAGCACTGGACTAGCCCCACCGCCGCTCTCCACATACGTTAAAAACTGAAGACTGACAGGTTTTGACACCCAAGGAGACTTTGACATCCCCGACAGAAAAACAATCTTTGGACGAGCACTTCTGTCAGTCCAAGGAAGTCAGACTTCCCAGTAATATTAGAGAATGTCCTACTTTTTACACTTTTAAAAAGCATCTTAAATTGTTTCTTAAAGGCCTACTGAAATGAAATGTATTTATTTAAAAGGGGGATAGCAGATCCATTGTATGTGTCATAATTGATCATTTCGCTATATTGCCATATTTTTGCTGAAAGGATTTAGTAGAGAACATCGACGATAAAGTTCGCAACTTTTGGTCGCTGATAAAAAAAGCCTTGCCTGTACCAGAAGTAGCGTGACGTCGCAGGTTGAAAGGCTCCTCACATTTCCCCATTGCTTACACCAGCAGCGAGAGCGATTCGGACCGAGAAAGCGACGATTACCCCATTAATTTTAGCGAGGATGAAAGATTCGTGGATGAGGAACGTAAGAGTGAAGGACTAGAGTGCAGTGCAGAACATATCTTTTTTCGCTCTGACCGTAACTTAGGTACAAGCTGGCTCATTGGATTCCACACTTTCTCCTTTTTCTATTGTGGATCACGGATTTGTATTTTAAACCACCTCGGATACTATATCCTCTTGAAAATGAGAGTCGAGAACGCGAAATGGACATTCACAGTGACTTTTATCTCCACGACAATACATCGGCGAAGCACTTTAGCTACGGAGCTAACGTGATAGCATCGGGCTTAACTGCAGATAGAAACAAAATAAATAAACCCCTGACTGGAAGGATAAACAGAAAATCAACAATACTATTAAACCATGGACCTGTAACTACACGGTTAATGCTTTCCAGCCTGGCAAAGCTTAACAATGCTGTTGCTAACGACGCCATTGAAGCTAACTTAGCTACGGGACCTCACAGAGCTATGCTAAAAACATTAGCTATCCACCTACGCCAGCCAGCCCTCATCTGCTCATCAACACCCGTGCTCACCTGCGTTCCAGCGATCGACGGAGCGACGAAGGACTTCACCCGATCATCGATGCGGTCGGCGGCTAGCGTCGGATAGCGCGTCTGCTATCCAAGTCAAAGTCCTCCTTGCTGCAGCCAGCCGCTAATACACCAACCCAACCTACAACTTTCTTCTTTGCAGTCTTCATTGTTCATTAAACAAATTGCAAAAGATTCACCAACACAGATGTCCAGAATACTGTGGAATTTTGCAATGAAAACAGAGCTTTTTGTATTGGATACAATGTGTCCGAATACTTCCGTTTCAACCATTGACGTCACGCGCAAACGTCATCATACCGAGACGTTTTCAACCGGAAGTTTCCCGGGAAATTTAAAATTGCACTTTATAAGTTAACCCGGCCGTATTGGCATGTGTTGCAATGTTAAGATTTCATCATTGATATATAAACTATCAGACTGCGTGGTCGGTAGTAGTGGCTTTCAGTAGGCCTTTAAAAATCCCTAGTCATGTCGTCACTTTGACTAATTTCATTCTCTTTGTTTTTCACATTGTAATCTTTTATTGTCCTCTCGTGTTTTTGTTTTTATGTTTGGGGACTGAGCAAATACGCTATAATCTGGCTCGTTTACAATCTGTACATCGGATTGTTCGTCAATCTGCATTGTCCTGAATAAACAACTCATTTCAAATGTAAAAAGAACGTTCCAATGAGGCGAGACTACCAATACGGCGCTATAGGTGTGTTAGGGTGGACAAATCACGCGCTTCTACCTTGCAGGGTGTTCTAAATTGCCCCGAAGCGAACCAGACCTCAATACTCATCAGAGAAAGACATGCGCCCCAACCAAATGCCTTGCAAATACTCTGCGAGGGAAAAAACAACCCCATCGACACATCAAACCTCACTGGCTAGTGGCTACTGACTAGTATTCAAAGTGGGAAAAAAGACGACACTATTAGTGCATTATTTCGGTGCAAAGTGAATGTAGACTCGTCTACCTGCAACAAGTGTTCGGCATTAAAATTGTGCAAGTAACCTTTGGTTTAGTTTAGTTCATTAAGGATCCCTGTTAGTCTACACCGCAGTGGAGACTATTCTTCCTGGGGTCCAGGCAAAAAACATCACACAATCACAAAAAAGATTACAATGCAGTACAACATGATCAATAATAACATGTTGTAATACAAAAATAGCAACAACAAAGAACAAAAAACAACAACAATAACTTCGAGTTTACATAATAATGTTCATACCAAAGATAAAAAGAGCCATTTAAAAACAGATATATATTTTAGCAAAAAAAATAAAACAAAGAACCAGTGGCCTATAATATACACATTAGCACTAGTGTGCCGTGAGATACAGTCTGGTGTGCCATGGGAAATTATCTAATTTGGGTTTAAAATATTTTTTGCAAACCAGTTATTCTAGGCTAGAGCTCAGCAGAGTAACCGTGTAATACTCTTCCATATCAGTCGGTGGCAGCAGGTAGCTAATTGCTTTGTAGATGTCGTAAACAGCGGGAGGCAGCGTGCAGGTAAAAAGGTGTCTAATGCTTAAACCAAAAATAAACAAAATGTGAGTGCCCCTAAGAAAAGGCATTGAAGTTTAGGGAAGGCTATGCAGAACCAAACTAAAACTACACTGGCTACAATAGCAAAAACAGGATGCTGGACGACAGCAAAGACTTACTGTGGAGCAAAGACGGCATCCACAATGTACATCCGAACATGACATGACAATCAACAATGTCCCCACAAAGGAGGATAAAAACATCTGAAATATTCTTGATTACTAAAAGAAAGTAGATGCGGGAAATATCGCTCAAATATTCAATTGAATATAAGTTGAAAAGGATTTGCAAACCATTGTATTCTGTTTTTATTTACCATTTACACAACGTGCCAACTTCACTGCTTTTGGGGTTTTGTAGTACAAACCCCGTTTCCATATTAGTTGGGAAATTGTGTTGGATGTAAATATAAACGGAATACAATGATTTGCAAATCCTTTTCAACCCATATTCAATTGAATGCACTACAAAGACAAGATATTAGATGTTCAAACTCATAAACTTTGTTGTTTTTTTTGCAAATAATCATTAACTTAGAATTTCATGACTGCAACACGTGCCAAAGTAGTTGGGAAAAGGCATGTTCACCACTGTGTTACATGGCCTTTCCTTTTAACAACACTCAGTAAACGTTTGGGAACTGAGGAGACACATTTTTGAAGCTTCTCAGGTGGAATTCTTTCCCATTCTTGCTTGATGTACAGCTTAAGTTGTTCAACAGTCCGGGGGTCTCCCTTGTGGTATTTTAGGCTTCATAATGCGCCACACATTTTCAATGGGAGACAAGTCTGGACTACAGGCAGGCCAGTCTAGTACCCGCACTCTTTTACTATGAAGCCACGTTGATGTAACACGTGGCTTGGCATTGTCTTGCTGAAATAAGCAGGGGCGTCCATGGTAACGTTGCTTGGATGGCAACATATGTTGCTCCAAAACCTGTATGTACCTTTCAGCATTAATGGTGCCTTCACAGATGTGTAAGTTACCCATGTCTTGGGCACTAATACACCCCCATACCATCACAGATGCTGGCTTTTCAACTTTGCGCCTATCACAATCCGGATGGTTCTTTTCCTCTTTGGTCCGGAGGACACGACGTCCACAGTTTCCAAAAACAATTTGAAATGTGGACTTGTCAGACCACAGAACACTTTTCCACTTTGTATCAGTCCATCTTGGATGAGCTCAGGCCCAACGAAGCCGACAACGTTTCTGGGTGTTGTTGATCAACGGTTTTCGCCTTGCATAGGAGAGTTTTAACTTGCACTTACAGATGTAGCGACCAACTGTAGTTACTGACAGTGGGTTTCTGAAGTGTTCCTGACCCCATGTGGTGATATCCTTTACACACCGATGTTGCTTGTTGATGCCGTACAGCCTCAGGGATCGAAGGTCACGGGCTTAGCTGCTTACGTGCAGTGATTTCTCCAGATTCTCTGAACCCTTTGATGATATTACAGAGCGTAGATGGTGAAATCCCTAAATTCCTTGCAATAGCTGCTTGAGAAAGGTTTTTTTTAAACTGTTCAACAATTTGCTCACGCATTTGTTGACAAAGTGGTGATCCTCGCCCCATCCTTGTTTGTGAATGACTGAGCATTTCATGGAATCTACTTTTATACCCAATCATGACACCCACCTGTTCCCAATTTGCCTGTTAACCTGTGGGATGTTCCAAATATGTCTTTAATGAGCATTCCTCAACTTTATCAGTATTTATTGCCACCTTTCCCAACTTCTTTGGCACGTGTTGCTGGCGTCAAATTCTAAAGTTAATGATTACTTGCAACAAAAAAAAATGTTTATCAGTTTGAACATCAAATATGTTGTCTTTGTAGCATATTCAACTGAATATGGGTTGAAAATGATTTGAAAATCATTGTATTCCGTTTATATTTACATCTAAAACAATTTCCCAACTCATATGGAAACGGGGTTTGTAGATGGGCCTTGTTATACTTTCAGGACAGTCATTCAGGAATGATTCTCTTTCTCTGCAGCATGGACGGCGAGGCCAAACACTGCGTCATCAACAAGACGTCCACGGGCTACGGCTTCGCCGAGCCGTACAACCTCTACTCCTCCCTGAAAGACCTGGTGCTCCACTACAAAAACGTCTCCCTGATCCAACACAACGACCAGCTGAATGTAAACCTGGCGTACCCGGTCCTGGCCCGCTCTCAGAATCAGAACCAGCACCCCAGATGAACGAACCCCCAAGCGGGCGGAGCGAGGGGGACATCTTTCACTTTTTAAAGCTGAAGAAGGGGGTCGTTCCTGGTTTTTAAAACGGCGAGTCCAATCGGCTTAACGAGCATGACTCTCTAGCTAGAGGCGGGGGGGTAGGGGGCTGTATTTTTTTTCCCACGGAACCCCGGAGCACTTCTTGCTAGCAGCATGGCTTTCACAGTAAGCACAGCATCTTGTAACTCCGCACTGTACAGTTTAGCATGACGTGACTGTACAGCGTCGGTTCCACCCACCCAGTGTGACACATTTACAAGCACACATCTGGATTCAGAGGATGTGTTACAGGATAAGCACACATTACTCATCTTTTTAAAGAGGGGGGGGGGGTCAGTTTGAGGACAGGAAAATCTAAAGGAGGCACTTTTTTTTTTTGTTGTTGTTGCTTTTCGCCTTAAACTCCTAACTGTAGACAAAGGCCCGAACTGTTATCCCCAGACTGCCTGCCGACGCTCCGTAGACAAAAGCCTGAGCTGGAAAAGGGACCGGCTGGGCTCGCTTCACACCTCGAGAGGGCCGAGAAGAGGGTGGTGTCATCACTGGAGCCTGGGAGACGAGGAAAGGCCCAGGTACATTTTGTGGCGTGGATATTTTTCGGGGGAGGAACGACGAACTGACGCTCACGTCATAGCTTTGAATGACCACCAGCCTGTGTCACTAGTAGAGAGTGGTGCCAGCTTTAAAATATACTCTTTTTTTTTTTTGAGGGGGGGGGGGTTTAAAAGTTCTTTATTTTCAAGCGCTTCGGCTCCTTGCTCTCTCTCAGCAAGCCTGCGTTTGAACCGAGGTACACAAGAACGCATGGTACGTACGGTGCAGCAGGGAAAGTATTTTCCCACATTTTGTTACGCCTTATTCCAAAATGGAATCCATTCATTTTTTTCTCCTCAAAATTCTACACACAATAACCCTGACTCCGTGAAAAGTTGTTCTTCACAGTCGGCGAAACTAAACAAAAAAACACATTGTAAATAATTAGGGATGTCCGATAATATCGGACTGCGGATATTATCGGCCGATAAATGCTTTAAAATGTAAAATCGGAAATTATCGGTATCGGTTTCAAAATGATCGGTGTACAAAAAGTAAAATGTATGACTTTTTAAAACGCCGCTGTGTACACGGACGTAGGGAGAAGTACAGAGCGCCAATAAACCTTAAAGGCACTGCCTTTGCGTGCCGGCCCAATCACATAATATCTACGGCTTTTCACACACACAAGTGAATGCAAGGCATACTTGGTCAACAGCCATACAGGTCACACTGAGGGTGACCGTATAAACAACTTTAACACTGTTACAGATATGCGCCACACTGTGAACCCACACCAAATAAGAATGACAAACACATTTCGGGAGAACATCCGCACCGTAACACAACATAAACACAACAGAACAGATACCCAGAACCCCTTGCAGCACTAACTCTTCCGGGACGCTACAATATACACCCCCCTGCCCACCTCAACCTCCTCATGCTCTCTCAGGGAGAGCATGTCCCAAATTCCAAGCTGCTGCTTTGAGGCATGTTAAAAAAATAATGCACTTTGTGACTTCAATAATAAATATGGCAGTGTCATGTTGGCTTTTTTTTTTTCCATAACTTGAGTTGATTTATTTAGGAAAACCTTGTTACATTGTTTAATGCATCCAGCTTCAAATTGCTGCCAAAGGTGCATCAACAAAGTGTTGAGCAAAGGCTGTGAATACTTATATACACACGGTTTTTTTTTTAGTATTTTTGTCTTTGATACATTTTCAAAGTTAAAAAAATACCTTCATATTGTCATTATAGGGTATTGTGTGTAGAATTTTGAGGACAAAAATGAATGTATTCCATTTTGGAACAAGGCTGTAAAATAGCAAAATGTGGGAAAAGTGAATAGCTGTGAATACTTTCCGGATGCTCCGTATTTGGTATGTTGTGAGCTAGTTTTCGATCACAATACACTAGATGGACATTGATTATTGATTATTGATTATTGATTATTGCGGTTCCTCTATTCAGGTTGACTGAAGTTGTCGAAAGATTCCTGCATCCAGCTTTGTTTCTAGATCCTCTTTAAGACCGTAGCACCTGTAGCCATGGACGTAACTGTTAGTGCTTCTGTTTGTGTCCGCCGCTTGCAGAGCATCAACCCATGTGATTGTTGTATCCACGGTACTGTCTCTCCTTTCCCCGAGGTACTTGCTTTGTCCGCTGGTATTTACTCGCAGTACTTCTTCCCCTCCTTGCGCTTGACTGTTGTCGTCGTTTTTTATCACAAGCTTGACTCACAGAGCTGTAGAACATTTAATGTACAGAGAAAAGAGAACAGTATATTTCAGCCATACGTGCAGTCGGTGTGTGTGTGTGTGTGTGTGTGTGTGTGTGTGTGTGTGTGTGTGTGTGTGTTCTTGTATTTCTACCCTTCTTGAGACATCCACAAGGAAAAGTACGGTCCATATGAGGACCGGTGAACAAGTTAGGACCGAAATCATGGTCCCAATACGGAAAACCATCGCATCTAATAGAGAATGTCTCATCAAAAAAGGAGGGATTTTTATAATTGACTGTGTCAGTTTTAAAAAGTGCTCCCCGTCTGGTCAACATATGAAATAACAAGTGTGTGTCAAAATTAGGTGCTCCCCCTCTGGCCAACATATGTAATAACAAGTGTGTGTAAGAAATTGAAATGCGCCCCCTTTGGCCAAATTTTGTCATGATCCATGGCCCGAATCATGTTTTGTTATTTTCTGTTAGTTTTGGACTCCCATAGTTCCTGTTTTTGTGCACCCTTGAGTTTGTTTTTTAGTTACCATGGGTGCTTATTGTTTCCACCTGTCTCTGATTGGTGTTCGGGACGCTCACCTGTTTCCCGAGCACTAATCAGAGGGACTATTCAATCCTGCCTTTGCCGGTGTCAGGTTCAAACACTGATGACATCTATTAATCAGATAAGAAGCAAAGGAATCATGCAGAGACAGAGTTCAATTTAGCTCATGAGGAGACACGTGCTTTGGGCTGTATTCTAGTTACAGATCCAAACTACGTTCTAAAAGTCCGTCCCGCGTGCTTCCTCTAATTATTTGGAAGATCCCTGTTACATCACTGAAGCTGTCGCTGAGGGAAGGGAACTCCAGTTAGACACAATATATGATTATACAAAAATGCAAATGTGTTGACGCTGGTGATATCGCCTTGTCTCTGCTCTGTCTGCGTCACGGCGGTGTTCGGCCTTGGCAGTCAGCAGGCCGAGTCTGGACACAACACTAATAGAGACGGCTGGCAATCTTTTGGATACTGTTGTGTCGGGACCAGTTCTTCCTCCAAGGGAATTTAATTTACTGGTCAATCCCAAGTTCTTTTGGATGACATATTTGCTGAGTAAGAAGGATCACCAGAACAGAATAGGAATATCAACAAGTTTTACTGAAATTTCAGGAGAACAACCCAGATTAATACATTCACCCCGTCTTCTTAAGTTGTTCTAACACTCATACGGAAGAGACTACTTCTTCAATCTGCAAACAGCCCCCACCATCCCCAGATGGGACATACAGGCTCATTGTTCAACTAAAGATAAGATATAAGGGACTACTCCAAGTCTTAGATTCCAAGTCTTCAAGGTTAACACAGTTTACCTGCGGACAAACAGAAAGAGAAGAAATGGAAAAACACTAGCTCTTTTCAAATATGACTATGAATAGAAAGAAATAACTCTTGCATATATATACACTACCGTTCAAAAGTTTGGGGTCACATTGAAATGTCCTTATTTTTCAAGGAAAAGCACTGTACTTTTCAATGAAGATAACTTTAAACTAGTCTTAACTTTAAAGAAATACACTCTATACATTGCTAATGTGGTAAATGACTATTCTAGCTGCAAATGTCTGGTTTTTGGTGCAATATCTACATAGGTGTATAGAGGCCCATTTCCAGCAACTATCACTCCAGTGTTCTAATGGTACAATGTGTTTGCTCATTGGCTCAGAAGGCTAACTGATGATTAGAAAACCCTTGTGCAATCATGTTCACACATCTGAAAACAGTTTAGCTTGTTACAGAAGCTACACAACTGACCTTCCTTTGAGCAGATTGAGTTTCTGGAGCATCACATTTGTGGGGTCAATTAAACGCTCAAAATGGACAGAAAAAGAGAACTTTCATCTGAAACTGGACAGTCTATTCTTGTTCTTAGAAATGAAGGCTATTCCACAAAATTGTTTGGGTGACCCCAAACTTTTGAACAGTAGTGTATATATATATATATATATATATATACATATATATATATATATATATATATATATATATATATATATATATATATATATATATATATATATATATATATATATATATTCATTCTTCACAATACAAAAATCTAACTTGAGCACAATAGCTAATAACTATAGCAACGGACTTTAAGCATACTAAAGTTGTGTGATAACTTTACACATAATTATTCTAACAGCCGGTCAGTCGGCCTGGCTTCATTCTGTTACGGCAGCTTCCCCCCGGGATACAGACGGACCATTCTGGACAAGGCGTGCAGGTAGGAACATGATTTAACCTACAAAATTAAAACACGTACCAAAAACAGAAAGCAAGCAGAAGGAACAACGTGCCGAGCGCACGGGAAGCTAAGGTACCAAGTTAGCTCAGGAAGCATAAACTAGGAGTCAAGAAATACTAACGTAACTTGTTGCAATGAAGCCAGCAGGATTAAATAGTCCCTCTAATTAGTGCTCGGGAAACAGGTGAGCGTCCCGAACACCAATCAGAGACAGGTGGAAACAATAAGCACCCATGGTAACTAAAAACAAACTCAACGGTGCACAAAAAACAGAAACTGAGGGAGCCCAAAACTAACAGAAAATAACAAAACATGATCCGGGCCAAAATTAATATAAATAAATAAAATGAATATGTAAATAGAGACATATAACTTGAAGTAATGAAGATTAAAAACCAATTACAAAGAAAACAATTACAAAAAATAACTAAAAGCTTATCTTTTTTATATTTGCATAGTATGTATATATTATTAATGTTGTAAATACAAATCTTTATATATCTAGAAAGGGTGGTCTTAAAAAGGTAGGCATTTTCCTGAGGTCTCAAGAAGGTAACAAATACAAGAATGTGTGTGTGTGTGTGTGTGTGTGTGTGTGTGTGTGTGTGTGTGTGTGTGTGTGCGTGTGTGTGTGTGTGGCGCTTAGCTTCCATTTCCTGCATCCAGCTAATGTGAGCCAAATGAAGGATGTCTTTTTTTCATGTAGCAAGAAAACTTAAAGCTAGTCCTTCCTGTTTGGTTTCCGACGTGTACCGTGAAAGCACGACATGGGTGCTTGTACTATGCAGAAGAATCACTTTCGTTTCCTCTCGCCTCCCCTTTTTTGTTTCGATTCAGGTTTCACTTTCAAAGCACAACGTTAAGTCTAAATCTCACTTGCCAAAAAAAAACAAAAAACATATTTTTGTAGAGTGTTTTTGCAAAGGGGACACGAGTTGGATCCGCCGAGAGGAGTGTGATGAAGGGCTAGAAAAGATGTATTTTTTTTATCAGGAAAGTTGAATAATTAGCACCGGGGTCAAAAAAACGCACGCCTTAGCTATCAGGAAATTACGAGTCTTTTTGCAACGTTTACTGCTACTTTTAGTCCGAATGAAAGCAGCTCTCCCCACACGCTCATGTCCGTGGTACTGCACCTTGCACACACGTCTGTCGGCAGTTCAACGAGAAGTGAGGGCTTAGAAAAGGGAAACTGCACTTTATTTTGAAATTTTGCTTTTGGTTCAACGTCAATACGAGGGACAAGACCTTTATTTAATGCATTCTAACTGGTAAATAAAAGTTTGCTTACAGTGGAGTTAATGCCAGGCCCATGAAGTGCCAACAATACTCCATTCAAACTTTGTGACTTGGATTTTACCAAGTACTAGTGATATTGTTATTATAAGCGCTAACGCAGACGGACTATTTTTAGCGTCGCGCTTCAGAGTTTGTGGCTTCACTGTATCGTGGGTTGAAAAAAATAATAATCTAAGCATATTCTCTGCAGTTTTGGCCCAAATTTAGCATTTTTGAGCATAAAAACGGCTAAATTGACTAAAAATGTCAATACTGCATTTGTTTTTGGGAACTCATACAGCATTATTATACAGTCGTCCCTACATGTCCTCGTAAATAAAAGTTTGCTTACAGTGGAGTTAATGCCAGGCCCATAAAGTGCCAACAATACTCCATTCAAACTTTGTGACTTGGATATTACCAAGTACTAGTGATATTGTTATTATAAGCTCTAACGCAGACGGACTATTTTTAGCGTCGCGCTTCAGAGTTTGCGGCTTCACTGTATCGTGGATTGAAAAAATATATAGTAAATCTAAACATATTCTCTGCAGTTTTGGCCCAAATTAAGCATTTTTTAGCAGTCGTCCCTCACCAAATCACTTTTTTTGTGGATATTTAAAAAATAAAAATAAACGTTCTATGTATTTTTGGCCTAAATAAGGCATTAAATTGGGGCTTTTGGTGGATATTTGTAAAGCATATGCTATGTATTTTTGGCCTACTTTGAGCATTAAACAGGGGATTTTAGGGTGTATATTTTCTAAGCTTATTCTATGCAGTTTTGACCTAAATTAAGCATTTTATAGCATAAAAATGGCTAAATTAACTAGAAATGCCAACCCTACAGCAGTGACACAGAGAGCTAACTTGCTTGTTGCTGCTATGTTGACATCGTCGGCAGCTGAGCCGCTTTCTCGCCTCGGAGCTCGTGAAAGTTTGTTTTAGATCATAAATATTCCCCTCTCACCTGGACACCCGGAAATGGCGACACAGACCCGAAAAGACGCTTGGCGAGAATTATGAGTTATTCTTCATCTAAACGGGAATATATCAACTTTAAGTGACGGGCAGTAACAAGCTACATGTAGCTAAGCTACGTAGCTTAACTACATTTCCTCATAAATAAAAGTTTGCTTACAGTGGAGTTAATGCCAGGCCCATTAAGTGCCAACAATGCGCCATTTCCACTTTGTGACCTGAATATTAACAAATATTGTGATATTGTTATTATAAGCGCTAACGCAGACAGACTATTTTTAGCAGCGCATTGACACATAGCGCTAACTTGCTTGTTGCTGCTGTGTTTAAATTGTCGGCAGCTGGGCTGCTTTCTCGCCTCGGAGCTCGTGAACGTTTGTTTTAGATCATAAATATTCCCCTCTCACCTGGACAGTACAAGGATGAGGACATGATCCGACAAATTGGTACACTTTGGCATCCAAATGAGACCCGGAAAAGGCGACACAAACCCGTAAAGACGCTTAGCGAGGATTATGAGTTATTCTTCATCTAAACGGGAATATATCAACTTTAAGTGATGGGCCGTAACAAGATACATGTAGCTAAGCTACGTAGCTTAATTACGTTTTCCAGTAGCATGGCGGTAACTTAGCTACTTTTTTAACTTATATAGCAGTAACAAGCTACATGTAGCTAAGCTACGTAGCTTAACTACATTTCCTCGTGAATAAAAGTTTGCTTACAGTGGAGTTAATGCCAGGCCCATAAAGTGCCAACAATACTCCATTTAAACTTTGTGATTTGAATATTACCAAGTATTGTGATATTGTTATTATAAGCGCTAACGCAGACAGACTATTTTTAGTGAGCTAACTTGCTTGTTGCTGCTATGTTGACATCGTCGGCAGCTGAGCTGCTTTCTCGCCTCGGAGCTCGTGAAAGTTTGTTTTACATCATAAATATTCCCCTCTCACCTGGACAGTACAAGGATGAGGACATAGTCCGACAAATTGGTACACTGTGGCATCCAATTTAGACCTGGAAATGGCGACAAAGAACCCGAAAAGACGCTTGGCGAGGATTATGAGTTATTCTTCATCTAAACGGGAATATATCAACTTTCAGGGATGGGCAGTAACAAGATACATGTAGCTAAGCTACGTAGCTAAACTACGTTTTCCAGTAGCTTGGCGGTAGCTTAGCTACTTTTTTAACTTATATAGCAGTAACAAGTTACATGTAGCTAAGCTACGTATCTTAACTACATCTCCCAGTAGCTTGGCGGTAGCTTAGCTACTTTTTAACGAGTAGCTTTTCCTGTAGCTTAGCTACTTATATAGCGAGGTAGCTTACATCAAAGCTACAAAGAGAGAAAATGAACCGTGAATCCAGGCAAAAAAAATATGTAGAAAATCCAATGAGAACATCCATGATGATTGGTTGGTGTTCATATGATGAGTCACAATTGGCTAAGGTTAGGGCCAAACATTACGGACTGGCCAATCAGAGGCAAGATAAGGCGGGTCATCAAAACTAGTAAACAAAATCTAAATTTAGCTACGTTTAATGGAGAGTAACTTGTAGCTTAGCCTGCTACATTTTCCAAGTAGCTTGCCCCGTCGCTGTCAACACCCTAACAGTAGGCATCCCGACAGCAGACCTTGTACAGTAAGTGATGTTTTGTTATGTGTGTTGACTCTCATGAAGGCTGCAGTGAGTAATAATCAGTCAGAAATAGCGAAGGTTTTGAAATGAATGCGCTGAACAGATCAAAATATGTAAACTATCAAATAAATGGGAGCCATTACCTCCCTGATTGGCACTCAGCATCAAGGCTTGGAATTGGGGGTTAAAATCACCAAAAAATGATTCCCGGGCGCGGCCACCGCTGCTGCTCACTGCTCCCCTCACCTCCCAGGGGGTGATCAAGGGTGATGGATCAAATGCATACAAAAATTTCGCCATACCTAGTGTGTGTGGGACAATAAATGGTACTTTAACTTTAATGTTATTGATATATTACGTTACAGCGTATATTTAAAACCTTAATTAAGTGTTTTTTTATGTTTTAGAGCGCTTTACAGGCAGGGCATTTATTTACTGGTTAGAATGCATAAAAAAATGAAAAACAAACGTGTGCAGCCCTTTGAGACACTCGTGATTTAGGGCTATATAAGTCAACTTTGATTGATTGATTACACGAGAATGCTAAACCTACGGAGCCCCTAAGGGACATGAGGACATTTTTTTTTAATATATTTTTTGTAATTTTTTTTTTTTTAGACATGTATCTAATAAAAATAAATATTTTATTTTTTTTTAGACAGGTATCTCTTTTTCATTTTTTTTATAACTTTATAAAAAGTTATACAAAAATAATTATATTTTTATTTTTTATTTTTTTTTAGACATGTATCCCGTTTGCATTAGAAACTTTCTTGTGCGCAATTTTTTTTTATTTTTTTTTATAACTTTACAAAAAGTTTCTCGTGCGCACGAGAAAGTTCAATAGATACATGTCTAAAAAAAATTTTTTTTTTTAAATTATAATTATTATTTAAACATTTTTTTATAACTTTATAAAAAGTTTCTCGTGCGCACGAGATACGTGTCTAAAAAAATACACACAAAAAAAATAAATTAACATTTCCCCCATGTCCCTTTAAGGGCTCCGTATAAACCAAAGGCAAAATTAAAAAAAATTTAAAAAGTGTAGTCAAAGGCAAAAAAAAAAAAAAAAGTGTAGTCGTCCTTTGGAAAAAGAGTGAAGAGATTAGAAGTGCCTTTTGTCTTTGTTGTTGTTGTTGTGTCTGCCAACATGCTTCACCTTTTCTCAGCAAGAACCTGTGTGTGTGTGTGTGTGTGTGTGTGTGTGCGTGTGTGTGTGTGTGCGTGTGTGTGTGTGTGTGTGTGTGTGTGTGTGTTCTGGCAATGCTTACTTAATGGGGACATCGCTCTGTTTAGACAGTCACCTTTAGGGGACCTCTGACGGTATGGGGACAAAAAAAACAGGTCCCCTAAAGGGAAACCTTTTTAAATGATAGTCAGATCCATTCTGAAGATGCACAAGTGATCTTGAAGCGTCGGCCCATAAAACATGTTTATAAAGTTTTTAAAGTATGATTCACATTCAGAATGTTCCATCCTTCTATATATGCTAGTTGGAGTTGCAGACAACTTCATTACTACTAAATAGCAGTTTTCAGTCATGTCACAGAAGATGCAGGATTTGCTTGAACATTTAAGTGGTGAAACTTCCTATAAGACAGGGGTGTCCAAACTTTTTCCACTGAGGGCCGCACACGGAAAAATTCAAGCGTGCGGGGGCCATTTTGATATTTCTCATTTTCAAACCATAACAAAATATATGGATTTTGGTTGGGGTTTTTTTACCTTTAGGGTTCCCGGGGACCATAAAGGTTTTAAGTCATTAAAATGCTAAAAACAAGTCAAATTATTATTATTTTTAATTATTTAATGCTTGCAGTAAATCTCTACAGTATATCAACTTCAGGTTGATATAAAGTTAAAAAAACCCAAAAGGTTTTATGCCTTTTCTGTCAGACAACTTTATTTTTTATAATAAAACTGAAATATGCAATATTTCCCCCACTGCCCAAAACATTCAGAAAGCAATGTTTGATGTGAAGTAATTAGAGCATTAAAAACATCAATAATGCAGGACACCATTATTATTTTTGAGTAATCACAGTGAAAATGATAAATAAAATCCCATTAAATATATTTCGGATCCAAAAGATGCCCCACTCATAAAGTGATACATTTTTACTGTTTTTTTTTTACTTTCAACACTTAAGTTAAGAAATCAACTTCAGATATATATGTCGATTTTACGATTGAACCATTATTTTGTTTGTTTTATGCTCTTTTGTCAAAGAAAACGTTGATGTTTTTGTATGGCAACCACACAACATACCGTATTTCCTTGAATTGGCGCAGGGAATATAGTATTCGCACGTCTAGAATTACTGCCGGGTCAAACTCGTTTCTCAAAATAATTAACGCATGCTTGGCCTTATCGCCGGTTCATTATTAACGCCGGATCAAATTCTTTTCGCAAAATATTAATTTTATTATCGCATGTCTATAATTTTCACCGGGTCAAACTCGTTTCGCAAAATATTTAGCATATGTCTAGAACTTCCGCCGGGTCAAATTCGTTACGTCACGAGTGACGCTTTACCTGTCCTCATTTTCAAAATGGAGGAAGCTGATTTCAGTAGTTTGCAATCGCACAAAGGAAAAAAGATAAAGTTAATCACTAGGATTTAAGGTCCAAGCTATTGAATACCGGTACGGTATGCTAAAAAGAACAGTAAGCAGCTATGTTTTATTAATATACCGTAGCTGCGTGTGTCAAATACGGTATGAGTCATTAAATGACTCCCGCCTCCTGATGGTAGAGGGCGCTAGTGATCCTTCTTGCGACTTCCGGTACTGCAGAAGAAGTGACAACACGCAGCAACAGATCGTCTTTTTTTCCCTCTCGCCTGAACTTTTAACATGGAGGATTACATACCGGTATCTAAAATAAAACAGTTTTCTAAACTGGACTTTCAATCAAAGCAGGAGGTAATAATTAAAGGAATATCTCCATCGAGACAGAGAGACTTTTAAAACTGAAGAAAGAAAATAAGGACGACTTCTATAAACAAGTTATCAATGCTTTTGGTCAGAAGGAGCTGCAAATGGAGAAGAGGTTTTAAAATAATTAGCGCATGCACAGCCATCCCGCAGGCTTCCGGTAAACGCCGGAGTGACAGGAGGTTTTAAATTAATTAGCGCCCCTGCGGCTATTCAAGGAAATACGGTATGCAATATTTTCCACATAAAACATTTTAAAGTGAAATTTTTCAAATAATTGGAGCCTTAAATAGGTCAATAATTCAAAATAACATTGTTGTTGTTGTTTTTTTGGAGCAATGGCAAAACAATTTAAATAAAGATAGACAAAAGAAAAAAAACAGCCTGCATGGCAGCTTTCCGTCAACATTGCAACTTTTTCTAGTTAGATTTCACCTCATTCCACTTTTTTTTTTATGTTTTTTTTTTCATTTTTGCAGTAGCATTTCCAGAATGTGTGGCGGGCCGGTAAACAATTAGCTGCGGGCCGCAGATGGAGCCCCCGGGCCGCACTTTGGACACCCCTGCTATAATAGGACAGTTGTAGTGCTGTATTCTGAGGATCATGTCATACTTAATTGGAAGTTTATTTTTATTTTTTAAATGGTCCTCAGTAGTCACGTACAAATTTGTGTGAATATGCAAAATGATTTAAATGTGGTCCCCATGAAGCTAATGAAGTCTTTTTCCCCAGGGTCCCCAGTAAGAATGATCAGCGCATTACTTCATCAATCCAGAGATTTAAAGACGTGTATGAGCTCACTGGGCAGTGGACATTTTACACCATTGTTTTTATGCCTCCACAACCTGTAGAAAGGGTGGTCCCCACAAGTCATGATCAAAAACTTGGTCCCCATTCCAAATGATAACCAGTATGTGTGTGTTTGTGTGAGTCAATCAGCATGTTTTAGGTGTGTAGTTTGTTGTTTAGTGAGACTTTCTTTACGAGGGCTTGACAGTAGCCCTCTGCTCTCTCACTTTGCACACTTTGTTGTGGATTTGCTCCCACTCAAGACTCCAGTGTGACCAGCCCACAGCCAGTGTCGCTGTCACGCATCTGATAAGCTCAAACGCACGCAGCGTTCGTGGCACCTTCGTTCCATCCGTCGTCGGGTCGGTCGGACCAACACTCGAGCGCACTTTTTTTTTTTGTCTGTTCCGCACGCAGAGAAGTGGTCTCTGAAAAGCTCAGTCCTCCACACTTTGGTTTAAGATCAGCGTTCTCCAGGCGCAGTTTGGCTTTGGCGTCAACTGGCTCTTTGCAGTTTGATCCATGCCAAACAAGACCAGGTCACCTGAATAATAGAACATTTATTGAGAGAACGGCGTCCATGCAGCACAAGAATATCAAAAGTTATTTGATTTCAGGCGTTCAATTCAGATGAAGACACCAGTTGTCTGTCCATTTACTGATTGGAGCGTAAACCAGTATTTCATGGTACAGTCCTCCCTCAGAGTCTGCCCCCTCACTGTATCGTGGATTTAAAAATATATAATTTCTAAACAAATTGTGTGCGGTTTTGGTCTAAATTAAGCATAAAAATGGCTAAATTGAATAAAAATGGCAGCACTACAGTAGTATGGGAAACTAGATGGGACCAAACCAATCAGAGCAGGCTGCTTAGTACCGTGGTCACTGATTGGCTCAGCCTCACACAGCATCACTAATAGGGATGATGTTTGATAAGAAATTATCGAGTTCGAGCCCATTATCGAATCCTCTTATCGAACCGATTCCTTATCGATTCTCTTATCGAATCCAGATAGGTTGTTGTATATGGAAAAAAATATATATATATTTGGTTTAACAAAAGCTCACTTTTATTTTATAAGAAAAATAAAATAAATAAATAAATATTGACTGTTACCCCCCTAAAAAAAAAAAAAAAAAAAAATATTGACTGTTGTTACCCAAAGTATATTAAGTGGGATTTTTCAGAAAAACAAATATATACAGTAACACAAAAACAACCTGTCTCTGTGATCACTATAGGTGACTAGCCATGCCTTGAGGCGTTTTTTTAGGGTCCATTTGTTTTGTTGCTTGTGTGACATCACAGGAAATGACGTAGCTCAGTCGTTAGACTGAGCTACGTCATTTCCTGTGATGTCACACAGGGCATTTCTTGTGGGACGGGATTCGTTCCCAGGGATTCGAATAAAGAACCAACTATTTGTGTTTACTATAGTGGCCTCGATAACGGTAACCGGTTCTCAAAAAGGGATTTGAGTCCATGGAATCGGTTCTTTTCTTATCGAACGGTTCTTTTTTTATCGAACAACCGGGAGAACCAGTTTCGAACATCATCCCTAATCACTATGCAGTCATCCCTCGCCAAATCACTTTTTTGTGGATATTTAAAAAAGAAACTTAAACATATGCTATGTATTCTTGGCCTACATTAAACATTAAATGGGGGATTGTCAAGGGATATTTTGAAAGCTTATTTTATGCATTTTTGAGCATAAAAATGGCTAAATTGACTAAAAGTGTCAACACGACAGTTGTTTTGGAAACTCATGCAGCATTATTATACAGTCATTCCTCGCCGATCACTTTTTGTCGAGATTTGAAAAAGAAACTTAGACATATGCTTTGTATTTTTGGCCTGCATTAAGCATTAAATGGGGGATTTTAGGGCAACACTTTTATTTATTCTATGCAGTTTTGACCTAAAATTAAGCATAAAAATAGCTAAATTGAGTAAAATTGTCAATACTACATTTGTTTTGGAAACTAGATGAGACCAAGTCAATCAGAGCAGGCTGGTCAGGACCGTGGTCACTGATTGGCTCAGCCTCATACAACATTAATATACAGTCATCCCTCGCCAAATCACTTTTTTGTGGATATTTAAAAAAGAAACTTAAACATATTGTATGTATTTTTGACCTACATTAACCATTAAATGGGGGATTTTAGGGGGATATTTTTTAAGCTTATTCTATGCAGTTTTGACCTAAATTAAGCATTTTTGAGCATAAAAATAGCTAAATTGAGTAAAATTGTCAATATTACATTTGTTTTGGAAACTAGATGAGATCAGAGCAGGCTGGTCAGGACCGTGGTCACTGATTGGCTCAGCCTCATACAGCATCACCATACAGTCATCCCTCGCCAAATCACTTTTTTGTGGATATTTGACAAAAAAACTTAAACATATGCTATGTATTCTTGGCCTACATTAGTCATTAAATGGGGGATCGTAGAGGGATATTTTTGAAGATTATTCTATGCAGTTTTGACCTAAATGAAGCATTTTTGAGCATAAAAATAGCTAAATTGAGTAAAATTGTCAATACTACATTTGTTTTGGAAACTAGATGAGACCAAGCCAATCAGAGCAGGCTGGTCAGGACCGTGGTCACTGATTGGCTCAGCCTCATACAACATCACCATACAGTCATCCCTCGCCAAATCACTTTTTTGTGGATATTTGGAAAAGAAACTTAAACATATGCTATGTAATTTTGGCCTAAATAAGGCATTAAATAGAGGATTGTCAAGGGATATTTTTTAAGATTATTCTATACAGTTTTGACCTAAATTAAGAATTTTTTAGCATAAAACGGCTAAATGGACTAAAAGTGTCCACACAACGTTGTTTTTCAAACTCACACAGCATTATTATACAGTCATTCCTCGCCAATCACTTTTTTGTGGATATTTAAAAAAGAAACTTAAACATATGCTATGTATTTTTGGCCTGCATTAAGCATTAAATGGGGGATTTTAGGGCAATACTTGTATTTATTCTGTGCAGTTTTGACCTAAATTAAGCATAAAAATAGCTAAATTGAGTAAAATTGTCAATACTACATTTGTTTTGGAAACTAGATGAGACCAAGTCAATCAGAGCAGGCTGTTTAGTACCATGGTCACTGATTGGCTAAGCCTCACACAGCATCACCATACAGTCATCCCTCGCCAAATCACTTTTTTGTGGATATTTAAAGAAGAAACGTAAACATATTGTATGTATTTTTGGCCTACATTAACCATTAAATGGGGGATTTTAGGGAATATTTTTAATCTTATTCTGTGCAGTTTTGACTTAAATGAAGCATTTTTGAGCATAAAAACGGCTAAATTGAGTAAAAATGTCAATACTACATTTGTTATGGAAACTAGATGAGACCAAGCCAATCAGAGCAGGCTGGTCAGGACCGTGGTCACTGATTGGCTCAGCCTCACACAGCATCACCATACAGTCGTCCATCGCCAAATCACTTTTTTTTGCAGATAATTAAAAAAGAAACAAACATTGCATGTATTTTTGGCCTACATTAACCATTAAATTGGGGGGATATTTTTTAAGCTTAGTCTATGCAGTTTTGACCTAAATTGAGCATTTTTGACCATAAAAATGGCAAAATTTACTAAAAATGTCAATACTACATTTGATGGGTTCTACATGTAAAGCGACTTTGGGTACTTAGAAAAGCACTATATAAATCCCAGGTATTATTATTATTATTATTATTTGTTATGGAAACTAGATGAGACCAAGCCAATCAGAGCAGGCTGGTCGGGACCGTGGTCACTGATTGGCTGAGCTTCATACAGCATCACCATACGGTCATCCATCACCAAATCACTTTTTTGGGGAGGATACTTCAAAAATAAATGTAAACATATTCTATGTATTTTTGGCCTAAATAAAGCATTACATTTGGGCTTCTGGTGGATATTTTTAAAGTATATTCTATGTATTTTTGGCCTACATTAAGCATAAAAATGTCTAAATTAAATTAATAAAAAAAGAAACTTAAACATATTCTATGTATTTTTGGCCTACATTGAGCATTAAATGGGGGGGTTTTAGGGGGATAATTTTTAAGCTTATTCTATGCAGTTCTGACCTAAATTAAGCATTTTGAGCATAAAAATGGCCGAAGTAACAAAATAGGTCAACATTACAGTTGTATTGGAAACTAGATGAGGCCAAACCAATCAGAGCTGCAGTTCAGTATCGTGGCCACTGATTGGCTCAGCTCAACATTTATTGGATTAAGAGAGTATTTCGCCCGCGACCCCGAACGGGGCAAGTGGTAGAAAATGGATGGATTTCCTGTCTAGAGGGCTCCATTGCTGAAAACTATTTAGACGGTCATAAACATGTTTTTCATGCTCTAGCTTTAACATTTTTGATATATACCGTATTTTTCAGAGTATAAGTCACTCCGGGGTATAAATCGCACCGGCTGAAAATGCATAATAAAGAAGGGAAAAAACATATATAAGTCGCACTGGAGTATAAGTCGCATTTTTTGAGGACATTTATTTGATAAAAGCCAACACCAAGAATAGACATTTGAAAGGCAATTTAAAATAAATAAAGAATAGTGAACAACAGGCTGAATAAGTGTACGTTATATGAGGCATAAATAACCAACTGAGAACGTGCCTGGTATGTTAACGTAACATATTATGGTAAGAGTCATTCAAATAACTATAACATATAGAACATGCTATACGTTTACCAAACAATCTGTCACTCCTAATCGCTAAATCCCATGAAATCTTACACGTCTAGTCTCTTACGTGAATGAGCTACATAATATTATTTGATATTTTACGCTAATGTGTTAATAATTTCACACATAAGTCGCTCCTGAGTATAAGTCGCACCCCCGGCCAACCTATGAAAACAACTGCGACTTATAGTCCGAAAAATACGGTAATGAATAATTCCTACTCGGCGGAAAGCAATTAACCAACCGATAAACGAGGGAGGACTGTTATGGATTAAGATCGGGTGAAAATGTGTTATTTCATGTCTAGAGGGCTC
>NC_084746.1:13224963-13239963 GCF_033978785.1 Entelurus aequoreus | reverse complement strand
TCAGGGGACAACAATCCTTCTCCCAAACCTAAGATAAGTTTAAAAGCAAAACTGCTGAAGTTTAAGAGGGGAGTGTATCTGTGGAGGTCTGGCTCCTCCGGGTTCTTCGGACCACCAATCATCGACATGCCAGGCTCTTCCAGGTTTACAAAAGTGTTTTATTTTACTATAAAACGTGCAACGTCTTTTGGGTTCTTTTCAGCAGTTGTCTTTCTACCAAGTGAGCACCAGAATGGTTTTTCTCCAGTGTCGTCTGTCTCGCTCTCGGCTTCGCTCTCCGCCATCAACAACAACAACTCTCTCCTCCTTCCCGGCTGCTGCCTTTAACGGAGCGAGAGGTGATCGGATAAACGCGCCCAGGTGGGCCATCTACGCACCTGTTGCTGATCTCGAAGCCGGTCCTGGCACACCCCGCTTTGCTACAGGTCCGCAGGCCACGCCCCCCCTTCACAGTATCATACAGCATCTGCCACACAAAAGCCCTAAAATTAAGCAAAAAAAAAAAAACCTTGAGGGCTGAGAGTTACATTTTGATTTGAGATTATACATATAATACTGTATATATAAGTAATGATTTTTTGATAACATTTTTCACAAAACAAGCTTTATTGTTGCTTTACGCTTTTCTGTACTATAAGGCGCACTTAAAAACCTTTATTTTTCTCAAAAATCGACAGTGCGCCTTATGACCCAGTGCGCCTAATGTACGGAATAATTTTGGGTGTGCTTACCGACCTCGGGGCCATTTTATTTGGTACATGGTGTAATGATAAGTGTGACCAGTAGATGGCAGTCACACATAAGATATACGTGTAGACTGCAATATAATTGAAAAATAAACACCAACATAGAAGCATTTAAGTCACATCTTAAAACTCATTTGTATACTCTAGCCTTTAAATAGAACCCCTTTTAGACCAGTTGATCTGCCGCTTCTTTTCTTTTCTGCTCTGGTGGGTGGGGCACAGGTCCGGTGGCCATGGATGAAGCGCTGGCTGCCCAGATTCGGGACCGGGGTGGACCGATCGCCTGTGCATCGGTTGGGGACATCTCTGCGCTGCTTACCCGTGTCCACTCGGGATGGTCTCCTGCTGGCCCCACTATGGACTGGACTCTCACACTATTATGTTAGATCCACTATGGACTGGACTCTCACACTATTATGTTAGATCCACTATGGACTGGACTCTCACTATTATGTTAGATCCACTATGGACTGGACTCACACTATTATGTTAGATCCACTATGGACTTGACTCTCACACTATTATGTTAAATCCACTATGGACTGGACTCTCACACTATTATGTTAGATCCACTATGGACTGGACTCTCACTATTATGTTAGATCCACTATGGACTGGACTCTCACTATTATGTTAGATCCTCTATGGACTGGACTCTCACTATTATGTTAGATCCACTATGGACTGGACTCTCACACTATTATGTTAGATCCACTATGGACTGGACTCTCACTATTATGTTAGATCCACTATGGACTGGACTATCACTATTATGTTAGATCCACTATGGACTGGACTCTCACATTATTATGTTAGATCCACTATGGACTGGACTCTCACACTATTATGTTAGATCCACTATGGACTGGACTCTCACACTATTATGTTAGATCCACTATGGACTGGACTCTCACACTATTATGTTAGATCCACTATGGACTGGACTCTCACACTATTATGTTAGATCCTCTATGGACTGGACTCTCACTATTATGTTAGATCCACTATGGACTGGACTCACACTATTATGTTAGATCCACTATGGACTGGACTCTCACACTGTTATGTTAGATCCACTATGGACTGGACTCTCACACTATTATGTTAGATCCACTATGGACTGGACTCACACTATTATGTTAGATCCACTATGGACTGGACTCTCACACTATTATGTTAGATCCACTATGGACTGGACTCTCACTATTATGTTAGATCCACTATGGACTGGACTCTCACACTATTATGTTAGATCCACTATGGACTGGACTCTCACACTATTATGTTAGATCCACTATGGACTGGACTCTCACACTGTTATGTTAGATCCACTATGGACTGGACTCTCACTATTATGTTAGATCCACTATGGACTGGACTCTCACACTATTATGTTAGATCCACTATGGACTGGACTCACACTATTATGTTAGATCCACTATGGACTGGACTCTTGACTATTATGTTAGATCCACTATGGACTGGACTCTCACACTATTATGTTAGATCCACTATGGACTGGACTCACACTATTATGTTAGATCCACTATGGACTGTACTCTCACTATTATGTTAGATCCACTATGGACTGAACTCTCACACTATTATGTTAGATCCACTATGGACTGGACTCTCACACTATTATGTTGGATCCACTATGGACTGGACTCTCACACTATTATGTTAGATCCACTATGGACTGGACTCTCACATTATTATGTTAGATCCACTATGGACTGTACTCTCACTATTATGTTGGATCCACTATGGACTGAACTCTCACACTATTATGTTAGATCCACTATGGACTGGACTCTCACACTATTATGTTAGATCCACTATGGACTGGACTCACACTATTATGTTAGATCCACTATGGACTGGACTCTCACATTATTATGTTAGATCCACTATGGACTGGACTCTCACTATTATGTTAGATCCACTATGGACTGGACTCTCACACTATTATGTTAGATCCACTATGGACTGGACTCACACTATTATGTTAGATCCACTATGGACTGGACTCTCACTATTATGTTAGATCCACTATGGACTGGACTCTCACTATTATGTTAGATCCACTATGGACTGGACTCTCACTATTATGTTAGATCCACTATGGACTGGACTCTCACTATTATGTTAGATCCACTATGGACTGGACTCACACTATTATGTTAGATCCACTATGGACTTGACTCTCACACTATTATGTTAAATCCACTATGGACTGGACTCTCACACTATTATGTTAGATCCACTATGGACTGGACTCTCACTATTATGTTAGATCCACTATGGACTGGACTCTCACTATTATGTTAGATCCTCTATGGACTGGACTCTCACTATTATGTTAGATCCACTATGGACTGGACTCTCACACTATTATGTTAGATCCACTATGGACTGGACTCTCACACTATTATGTTAGATCCACTATGGACTGGACTCTCACACTATTATGTTAGATCCACTATGGACTGGACTCTCACACTATTATGTTAGATCCACTATGGACTGGACTCTCACACTATTATGTTAGATCCACTATGGACTGGACTCTCACACTATTATGTTAGATCCACTATGGACTGGACTCTCACTATTATGTTAGATCCACTATGGACTGGACTCTCACACTATTATGTTAGATCCACTATGGACTGGACTCTCACACTATTATGTTAGATCCACTATGGACTGGACTCACACTATTATGTTAGATCCACTATGGACTGGACTCTTGACTATTATGTTGGATCCACTATGGACTGGACTCTCACACTATTATGTTAGATCCACTATGGACTGGACTCACACTATTATGTTAGATCCACTATGGACTGGACTCTCCCACTATTATGTTAGATCCACTATGGACTGGACTCTCACACTATTATGTTAGATCCACTATGGACTGGACTCACACTATTATGTTGGATCCACTATGGACTGTACTCTCACTATTATGTTGGATCCACTATGGACTGAACTCTCACACTATTATGTTAGATCCACTATGGACTGGACTCTCACACTATTATGTTGGATCCACTATGGACTGGACTCTCACACTATTATGTTGGATCCACTATGGACTGGACTCTCACACTGTTATGTTAGATCCACTATGGACTGGACTCTCACACTATTATGTTAGATCCACTATGGACTGAACTCTCACACTATTATGTTGGATCCACTATGGACTGGACTCTCACACTATTATGTTAGATCCACTATGGACTGGACTCTCACACTATTATGTTGGATCCACTATGGACTGTACTCTCACTATTATGTTGGATCCACTATGGACTGAACTCTCACACTATTATGTTAGATCCACTATGGACTGGACTCTCACACTATTATGTTGGATCCACTATGGACTGGACTCTCACACTATTATGTTAGATCCACTATGGACTGGACTCTCACACTATTATGTTAGATCCACTATGGACTGGACTCTCACATTATTATGTTAGATCCACTATGGACTGGACTCTCACTATTATGTTAGATCCACTATGGACTGGACTCTCACACTATTATGTTAGATCCACTATGGACTGGACTCTCACACTATTATGTTAGATCCACTATGGACTGGACTCTCACATTATTATGTTAGATCCACTATGGACTGGACTCTCACTATTATGTTAGATCCACTATGGACTGGACTCTCACACTATTATGTTAGATCCACTATGGACTGGACTCACACTATTATGTTAGATCCACTATGGACTGGACTCTCACTATTATGTTAGATCCACTATGGACTGGACTCTCACTATTATGTTAGATCCACTATGGACTGGACTCTCACACTATTATGTTAGATCCACTATGGACTGGACTCTCACACTATTATGTTGGATCCACTATGGACTGTACTCTCACTATTATGTTAGATCCACTATGGACTGGACTCTCACACTATTATGTTAGATCCACTATGGACTGGACTCACACTATTATGTTAGATCCACTATGGACTGGACTCTCACTATTATGTTAGATCCACTATGGACTGGACTGTCACTATTATGTTAGATCCACTATGGACTGGACTCTCACACTATTATGTTAGATCCACTATGGACTGGACTCTCACACTATTATGTTAGATCCACTATGGACTGAACTCTCACACTATTATGTTGGATCCACTATGGACTGGACTCTCACACTATTATGTTAGATCCACTATGGACTGGACTCTCACACTATTATGTTGGATCCACTATGGACTGTACTCTCACACTATTATGTTGGATCCACTATGGACTGAACTCTCACACTATTATGTTGGATCCACTATGGACTGGACTCTCACTATTATGTTGGATCCACTATGGACTGAACTCTCACACTATTATGTTAGATCCACTATGGACTGGACTCTCACACTATTATGTTGGATCCACTATGGACTGGACTCTCACACTATTATGTTAGATCCACTATGGACTGGACTCTCACACTATTATGTTAGATCCACTATGGACTGGACTCTCACATTATTATGTTAGATCCACTATGGACTGGACTCTCACTATTATGTTAGATCCACTATGGACTGGACTCTCACACTATTATGTTAGATCCACTATGGACTGGACTCACACTATTATGTTAGATCCACTATGGACTGGACTCTCACTATTATGTTAGATCCACTATGGACTGGACTCTCACTATTATGTTAGATCCACTATGGACTGGACTCTCACTATTATGTTAGATCCACTATGGACTGGACTCTCACTATTATGTTAGATCCACTATGGACTGGACTGTCACTATTATGTTAGATCCACTATGGACTGGACTCACACTATTATGTTAGATCCACTATGGACTTGACTCTCACACTATTATGTTAAATCCACTATGGACTGGACTCTCACACTATTATGTTAGATCCACTATGGACTGGACTCTCACTATTATGTTAGATCCACTATGGACTGGACTCTCACTATTATGTTAGATCCTCTATGGACTGGACTCTCACTATTATGTTAGATCCACTATGGACTGGACTCTCACACTATTATGTTAGATCCACTATGGACTGGACTCTCACACTATTATGTTAGATCCACTATGGACTGGACTCTCACACTATTATGTTAGATCCACTATGGACTGGACTCTCACATTATTATGTTAGATCCACTATGGACTGTACTCTCACTATTATGTTGGATCCACTATGGACTGAACTCTCACACTATTATGTTAGATCCACTATGGACTGGACTCTCACACTATTATGTTAGATCCACTATGGACTGGACTCACACTATTATGTTAGATCCACTATGGACTGGACGCTCACATTATTATGTTAGATCCACTATGGACTGGACTCTCACTATTATGTTAGATCCACTATGGACTGGACTCTCACACTATTATGTTAGATCCACTATGGACTGGACTCACACTATTATGTTAGATCCACTATGGACTGGACTCTCACTATTATGTTAGATCCACTATGGACTGGACTCTCACTATTATGTTAGATCCACTATGGACTGGACTCTCACTATTATGTTAGATCCACTATGGACTGGACTCTCACTATTATGTTAGATCCACTATGGACTGGACTCACACTATTATGTTAGATCCACTATGGACTGGACTCTCACTATTATGTTAGATCCACTATGGACTGGACTCTCACTATTATGTTAGATCCTCTATGGACTGGACTCTCACTATTATGTTAGATCCACTATGGACTGGACTCTCACTATTATGTTAGATCCACTATGGACTGGACTCTCACACTATTATGTTAGATCCACTATGGACTGGACTCTCACACTATTATGTTAGATCCACTATGGACTGGACTCTCACTATTATGTTAGATCCACTATGGACTGGACTCTCACACTATTATGTTAGATCCACTATGGACTGGACTCTCACTATTATGTTAGATCCACTATGGACTGGACTCTCACTATTATGTTAGATCCTCTATGGACTGGACTCTCACTATTATGTTGGATCCACTATGGACTGGACTCTCACACTATTATGTTAGATCCACTATGGACTGGACTCTCACACTATTATGTTAGATCCACTATGGACTGGACTCTCACACTATTATGTTAGATCCACTATGGACTGGACTCTCACACTATTATGTTAGATCCACTATGGACTGGACTCTCACACTATTATGTTAGATCCACTATGGACTGGACTCTCACACTATTATGTTAGATCCACTATGGACTGGACTCTCACACTATTATGTTAGATCCACTATGGACTGGACTCTCACACTATTATGTTAGATCCACTATGGACTGGACTCTCACTATTATGTTAGATCCACTATGGACTGGACTCTCACACTATTATGTTAGATCCACTATGGACTGGACTCTCACACTATTATGTTAGATCCACTATGGACTGGACTCACACTATTATGTTAGATCCACTATGGACTGGACTCTTGACTATTATGTTGGATCCACTATGGACTGGACTCTCACACTATTATGTTAGATCCACTATGGACTGGACTCACACTATTATGTTAGATCCACTATGGACTGGACTCTCCCACTATTATGTTAGATCCACTATGGACTGGACTCTCACACTATTATGTTAGATCCACTATGGACTGGACTCACACTATTATGTTGGATCCACTATGGACTGTACTCTCACTATTATGTTGGATCCACTATGGACTGAACTCTCACACTATTATGTTAGATCCACTATGGACTGGACTCTCACACTATTATGTTGGATCCACTATGGACTGGACTCTCACACTATTATGTTGGATCCACTATGGACTGAACTCTCACACTATTATGTTAGATCCACTATGGACTGGACTCTCACACTATTATGTTAGATCCACTATGGACTGAACTCTCACACTATTATGTTAGATCCACCATGGACTGGACTCTCACACTGTTATGTTAGATCCACTATGGACTGGACTCTCACACTATTATGTTAGATCCACTATGGACTGAACTCTCACACTATTATGTTGGATCCACTATGGACTGGACTCTCACACTATTATGTTAGATCCACTATGGACTGGACTCTCACACTATTATGTTGGATCCACTATGGACTGTACTCTCACTATTATGTTGGATCCACTATGGACTGAACTCTCACACTATTATGTTGGATCCACTATGGACTGGACTCTCACTATTATGTTGGATCCACTATGGACTGAACTCTCACACTATTATGTTAGATCCACTATGGACTGGACTCTCACACTATTATGTTGGATCCACTATGGACTGGACTCTCACACTATTATGTTAGATCCACTATGGACTGGACTCTCACACTATTATGTTAGATCCACTATGGACTGGACTCTCACATTATTATGTTAGATCCACTATGGACTGGACTGTCACTATTATGTTAGATCCACTATGGACTGGACTCTCACACTATTATGTTAGATCCACTATGGACTGGACTCACACTATTATGTTAGATCCACTATGGACTGGACTCTCACTATTATGTTAGATCCACTATGGACTGGACTCTCACTATTATGTTAGATCCACTATGGACTGGACTCTCACTATTATGTTAGATCCACTATGGACTGGACTCTCACTATTATGTTAGATCCACTATGGACTGGACTCTCACTATTATGTTAGATCCACTATGGACTGGACTCACACTATTATGTTAGATCCACTATGGACTTGACTCTCACACTATTATGTTAAATCCACTATGGACTGGACTCTCACACTATTATGTTAGATCCACTATGGACTGGACTCTCACTATTATGTTAGATCCACTATGGACTGGACTCTCACTATTATGTTAGATCCTCTATGGACTGGACTCTCACTATTATGTTAGATCCACTATGGACTGGACTCTCACACTATTATGTTAGATCCACTATGGACTGGACTCTCACACTATTATGTTAGATCCACTATGGACTGGACTCTCACACTATTATGTTAGATCCACTATGGACTGGACTCTCACACTATTATGTTAGATCCACTATGGACTGGACTCTCACACTATTATGTTAGATCCACTATGGACTGGACTCTCACACTATTATGTTAGATCCACTATGGACTGGACTCTCACTATTATGTTAGATCCACTATGGACTGGACTCTCACACTATTATGTTAGATCCACTATGGACTGGACTCTCACACTATTATGTTAGATCCACTATGGACTGGACTCTCACACTATTATGTTAGATCCACTATGGACTGGACTCTTGACTATTATGTTGGATCCACTATGGACTGGACTCTCACACTATTATGTTAGATCCACTATGGACTGGACTCACACTATTATGTTAGATCCACTATGGACTGGACTCTCCCACTATTATGTTAGATCCACTATGGACTGGACTCTCACACTATTATGTTAGATCCACTATGGACTGGACTCACACTATTATGTTGGATCCACTATGGACTGTACTCTCACTATTATGTTGGATCCACTATGGACTGAACTCTCACACTATTATGTTAGATCCACTATGGACTGGACTCTCACACTATTATGTTGGATCCACTATGGACTGGACTCTCACACTATTATGTTGGATCCACTATGGACTGGACTCTCACACTGTTATGTTAGATCCACTATGGACTGGACTCTCACACTATTATGTTAGATCCACTATGGACTGAACTCTCACACTATTATGTTGGATCCACTATGGACTGGACTCTCACACTATTATGTTAGATCCACTATGGACTGGACTCTCACACTATTATGTTGGATCCACTATGGACTGTACTCTCACTATTATGTTGGATCCACTATGGACTGAACTCTCACACTATTATGTTAGATCCACTATGGACTGGACTCTCACACTATTATGTTGGATCCACTATGGACTGGACTCTCACACTATTATGTTAGATCCACTATGGACTGGACTCTCACACTATTATGTTAGATCCACTATGGACTGGACTCTCACATTATTATGTTAGATCCACTATGGACTGGACTCTCACTATTATGTTAGATCCACTATGGACTGGACTCTCACACTATTATGTTAGATCCACTATGGACTGGACTCTCACACTATTATGTTAGATCCACTATGGACTGGACTCTCACATTATTATGTTAGATCCACTATGGACTGGACTCTCACTATTATGTTAGATCCACTATGGACTGGACTCTCACACTATTATGTTAGATCCACTATGGACTGGACTCACACTATTATGTTAGATCCACTATGGACTGGACTCTCACTATTATGTTAGATCCACTATGGACTGGACTCTCACTATTATGTTAGATCCACTATGGACTGGACTCTCACACTATTATGTTAGATCCACTATGGACTGGACTCTCACACTATTATGTTGGATCCACTATGGACTGTACTCTCACTATTATGTTAGATCCACTATGGACTGGACTCTCACACTATTATGTTAGATCCACTATGGACTGGACTCACACTATTATGTTAGATCCACTATGGACTGGACTCTCACTATTATGTTAGATCCACTATGGACTGGACTCTCACTATTATGTTAGATCCACTATGGACTGGACTCTCACACTATTATGTTAGATCCACTATGGACTGGACTCTCACACTATTATGTTAGATCCACTATGGACTGAACTCTCACACTATTATGTTAGCTCCACCATGGACTGGACTCTCACACTGTTATGTTAGATCCACTATGGACTGGACTCTCACACTATTATGTTAGATCCACTATGGACTGAACTCTCACACTATTATGTTGGATCCACTATGGACTGGACTCTCACACTATTATGTTAGATCCACTATGGACTGGACTCTCACACTATTATGTTGGATCCACTATGGACTGTACTCTCACACTATTATGTTGGATCCACTATGGACTGAACTCTCACACTATTATGTTGGATCCACTATGGACTGGACTCTCACTATTATGTTGGATCCACTATGGACTGAACTCTCACACTATTATGTTAGATCCACTATGGACTGGACTCTCACACTATTATGTTGGATCCACTATGGACTGGACTCTCACACTATTATGTTAGATCCACTATGGACTGGACTCTCACACTATTATGTTAGATCCACTATGGACTGGACTCTCACATTATTATGTTAGATCCACTATGGACTGGACTCTCACTATTATGTTAGATCCACTATGGACTGGACTCTCACACTATTATGTTAGATCCACTATGGACTGGACTCACACTATTATGTTAGATCCACTATGGACTGGACTCTCACTATTATGTTAGATCCACTATGGACTGGACTCTCACTATTATGTTAGATCCACTATGGACTGGACTCTCACTATTATGTTAGATCCACTATGGACTGGACTCTCACTATTATGTTAGATCCACTATGGACTGGACTGTCACTATTATGTTAGATCCACTATGGACTGGACTCACACTATTATGTTAGATCCACTATGGACTTGACTCTCACACTATTATGTTAAATCCACTATGGACTGGACTCTCACACTATTATGTTAGATCCACTATGGACTGGACTCTCACTATTATGTTAGATCCACTATGGACTGGACTCTCACTATTATGTTAGATCCTCTATGGACTGGACTCTCACTATTATGTTAGATCCACTATGGACTGGACTCTCACACTATTATGTTAGATCCACTATGGACTGGACTCTCACACTATTATGTTAGATCCACTATGGACTGGACTCTCACACTATTATGTTAGATCCACTATGGACTGGACTCTCACATTATTATGTTAGATCCACTATGGACTGTACTCTCACTATTATGTTGGATCCACTATGGACTGAACTCTCACACTATTATGTTAGATCCACTATGGACTGGACTCTCACACTATTATGTTAGATCCACTATGGACTGGACTCACACTATTATGTTAGATCCACTATGGACTGGACTCTCACATTATTATGTTAGATCCACTATGGACTGGACTCTCACTATTATGTTAGATCCACTATGGACTGGACTCTCACACTATTATGTTAGATCCACTATGGACTGGACTCACACTATTATGTTAGATCCACTATGGACTGGACTCTCACTATTATGTTAGATCCACTATGGACTGGACTCTCACTATTATGTTAGATCCACTATGGACTGGACTCTCACTATTATGTTAGATCCACTATGGACTGGACTCTCACTATTATGTTAGATCCACTATGGACTGGACTCACACTATTATGTTAGATCCACTATGGACTGGACTCTCACTATTATGTTAGATCCACTATGGACTGGACTCTCACTATTATGTTAGATCCTCTATGGACTGGACTCTCACTATTATGTTAGATCCACTATGGACTGGACTCTCACTATTATGTTAGATCCACTATGGACTGGACTCTCACACTATTATGTTAGATCCACTATGGACTGGACTCTCACACTATTATGTTAGATCCACTATGGACTGGACTCTCACTATTATGTTAGATCCACTATGGACTGGACTCTCACTATTATGTTAGATCCTCTATGGACTGGACTCTCACTATTATGTTAGATCCACTATGGACTGGACTCTCACACTATTATGTTAGATCCACTATGGACTGGACTCTCACACTATTATGTTAGATCCACTATGGACTGGACTCTCACACTATTATGTTAGATCCACTATGGACTGGACTCTCACACTATTATGTTAGATCCACTATGGACTGGACTCTCACACTATTATGTTAGATCCACTATGGACTGGACTCTCACACTATTATGTTAGATCCACTATGGACTGGACTCTCACACTATTATGTTAGATCCACTATGGACTGGACTCTCACACTATTATGTTAGATCCACTATGGACTGGACTCTCACTATTATGTTAGATCCACTATGGACTGGACTCTCACACTATTATGTTAGATCCACTATGGACTGGACTCTCACACTATTATGTTAGATCCACTATGGACTGGACTCACACTATTATGTTAGATCCACTATGGACTGGACTCTTGACTATTATGTTGGATCCACTATGGACTGGACTCTCACACTATTATGTTAGATCCACTATGGACTGGACTCACACTATTATGTTAGATCCACTATGGACTGGACTCTCCCACTATTATGTTAGATCCACTATGGACTGGACTCTCACACTATTATGTTAGATCCACTATGGACTGGACTCACACTATTATGTTGGATCCACTATGGACTGTACTCTCACTATTATGTTGGATCCACTATGGACTGAACTCTCACACTATTATGTTAGATCCACTATGGACTGGACTCTCACACTATTATGTTGGATCCACTATGGACTGGACTCTCACACTATTATGTTGGATCCACTATGGACTGAACTCTCACACTATTATGTTAGCTCCACCATGGACTGGACTCTCACACTGTTATGTTAGATCCACTATGGACTGGACTCTCACACTATTATGTTAGATCCACTATGGACTGAACTCTCACACTATTATGTTGGATCCACTATGGACTGGACTCTCACACTATTATGTTAGATCCACTATGGACTGGACTCTCACACTATTATGTTGGATCCACTATGGACTGTACTCTCACTATTATGTTGGATCCACTATGGACTGAACTCTCACACTATTATGTTGGATCCACTATGGACTGGACTCTCACTATTATGTTGGATCCACTATGGACTGAACTCTCACACTATTATGTTAGATCCACTATGGACTGGACTCTCACACTATTATGTTGGATCCACTATGGACTGGACTCTCACACTATTATGTTAGATCCACTATGGACTGGACTCACACTATTATGTTAGATCCACTATGGACTGGACTCTTGACTATTATGTTGGATCCACTATGGACTGGACTCTCACACTATTATGTTAGATCCACTATGGACTGGACTCACACTATTATGTTAGATCCACTATGGACTGGACTCTCCCACTATTATGTTAGATCCACTATGGACTGGACTCTCACACTATTATGTTAGATCCACTATGGACTGGACTCACACTATTATGTTGGATCCACTATGGACTGTACTCTCACTATTATGTTGGATCCACTATGGACTGAACTCTCACACTATTATGTTAGATCCACTATGGACTGGACTCTCACACTATTATGTTGGATCCACTATGGACTGGACTCTCACACTATTATGTTGGATCCACTATGGACTGAACTCTCACACTATTATGTTAGCTCCACCATGGACTGGACTCTCACACTGTTATGTTAGATCCACTATGGACTGGACTCTCACACTATTATGTTAGATCCACTATGGACTGAACTCTCACACTATTATGTTGGATCCACTATGGACTGGACTCTCACACTATTATGTTAGATCCACTATGGACTGGACTCTCACACTATTATGTTGGATCCACTATGGACTGTACTCTCACTATTATGTTGGATCCACTATGGACTGAACTCTCACACTATTATGTTGGATCCACTATGGACTGGACTCTCACTATTATGTTGGATCCACTATGGACTGAACTCTCACACTATTATGTTAGATCCACTATGGACTGGACTCTCACACTATTATGTTGGATCCACTATGGACTGGACTCTCACACTATTATGTTAGATCCACTATGGACTGGACTCTCACACTATTATGTTAGATCCACTATGGACTGGACTCTCACATTATTATGTTAGATCCACTATGGACTGGACTGTCACTATTATGTTAGATCCACTATGGACTGGACTCTCACACTATTATGTTAGATCCACTATGGACTGGACTCACACTATTATGTTAGATCCACTATGGACTGGACTCTCACTATTATGTTAGATCCACTATGGACTGGACTCTCACTATTATGTTAGATCCACTATGGACTGGACTCTCACTATTATGTTAGATCCACTATGGACTGGACTCTCACTATTATGTTAGATCCACTATGGACTGGACTCTCACTATTATGTTAGATCCACTATGGACTGGACTCACACTATTATGTTAGATCCACTATGGACTTGACTCTCACACTATTATGTTAGATCCACTATGGACTGGACTCTCACACTATTATGTTAGATCCACTATGGACTGGACTCTCACTATTATGTTAGATCCACTAT
>NC_084746.1:13206219-13224943 GCF_033978785.1 Entelurus aequoreus | reverse complement strand
CTTCTTGTTATGTGACATTCATCCTCCACTGTTGCCATTTCTAATATAAAGTAGTGTAAAGTTCTTACTTATATCTGTCAGTAAACTCACCATGAAAGCACTAAAACATACCGGTGTAGTGAGTTTACATTATTCACCCAAGGAACTTTAGTTATTAGAGAGTACCGGTTGGGCGTTTTTTCACGGGACACATTTCCAGTGTTGTTGTTGTTGCACTAGTGAGCCACTGTTATTGATTGAAATAAAGTCTGAATGTCATTAAAACAGTCAGCGCCATCTTGTGACACTTCTTCCACTCCCGTCCTTGTGCATTTGGGATCTGCATAAGTCTCGAAAATGTGCACGCGTCCGCCCTTGTAGTCAATAAGCTCCTCCTTTTTCTCTATCTTCTTGTTATGTGACATTCATCCTCCACTGTTGCCATTTCTAATATAAAGTAGTGTAAAGTTCTTACTTATATCTGCCAGTAAACTCGCCATGAAAGCACTAAAACATACCGGTGTAGTGAGTTTACATTATTCACCCAAGGAACTTTAGTTATTAGAGAGTACCGGTTGGGCGTTTTTTCACAGGACACATTTCCGGGTGTTGTTGTTGCACTAGTGAGCCACGGATAAGGAGATGCTGCTCCGTTATTGATTGACGTAAAGTCTGAATGTCATTAAAACAGTTAGCGCCATGTTTTGACACTTCTTCCACTCCCGTCCTTGTGCATTTGGGATCTGCATAAGTCTCGAAAATTTGCAGGCGTCCGCCCTTGTAGTCGATAAGCTCCTCCTTTTTCTCTATCTTCTTGTTATGTGACATTCATCCTCCACTGTTGCCATTTCTAATATAAAGTAGTGTAAAGTTCTTACTTATATCTGTCAGTAAACTCGCCATGAAAGCACTAAAACATACCGGTGTAGTGAGTTTACATTATTCACCCAAGGAACTTTAGTTATTAGAGAGTACCGGTCGGGCGTTTTTTCACGGGACACATTTCCGGGTGTTGTTGTTGCACTAGTGAGCCACGGATGAGGAGATGCTGCTCCGTTATTGATTAAAATAAAGTCTGAATGTCATTAAAACAGTTAGTTCCATCTTTTGACACTTCTTCCACTCCAATCCTTGTGCATTTGGGATCTGCATAAGTCTCGAAAATTTGCACGCGTCCGCCCTTGTAGTCGATAAGCTCCTCCTTTTTCTCTATCTTCTTGTTATGTGACATTCATCCTCCACTGTTGCCATTTCTAATATAAAGTAGTGTAAAGTTCTTACTTATATCTGTCAGTAAACTCGCCATGAAAGCACTAAAACATACCGGTGTAGTGAGTTTACATTATTCACCCAAGGAACTTTAGTTATTAGAGAGTACCGGTCGGACGTTTTTTCACGGGACACATTTCCGGGTGTTGTTGTTGCACTAGTGAGCCACGGATAAGGAGATGCTGCTCCGTTATTGATTGACGTAAAGTCTGAATGTCATTAAAACAGTTAGCGCCATCTTGTGACACTTCTTCCACTCCCGTCCTTGTGCATTTGGGATCTGCATAAGTCTCGAAAATTTGCACGCGTCCGCCCTTGTAGTCGATAAACTCCTCCTTTTTCTCTATCTTCTTGTTATGTGACATCCATCCTCCACTGTTGCCATTTCTAATATAAAGTAGTGTAAAGTTCTTACTTATATCTGTCAGTAAACTCGCCATGAAAGCACTAAAACATACCGGTGTAGTGAGTTTACATTATTCACCCAAGGAACTTTAGTTATTAGAGAGTACCGGTCGGACGTTTTTTCACGGGACACATTTCCGGGTGTTGTTGTTGTTGCACTAGTGAGCCACTGTTATTGATTGAAATAAAGTCTGAATGTCATTAAAACAGTCAGCGCCATCTTGTGACACTTCTTCCACTCCCGGCTTTGTGCATTTGGGATCTGCATAAGTCTCGAAAATTTGCACGCGTCCGCCCTTGTAGTCGATAAGCTCCTCCTTTTTCTCTATCTTCTTGTTATGTGACATCCATCCTCCACTGTTGCCATTTGTAATATAAAGTAGTGTAAAGTTCTTACTTATATATGTCAGTAAACTCGCCATGAAAGCACTAAAACATACCGGTGTAGTGAGTTTACATTATTCACCCAAGGAACTTTAGTTATTAGAGAGTACCGGTTGGGCGTTTTTTCACGGGACACATTTCCGGGTGTTGTTGTTGCACTAGCGAGCCACGGATAAGGAGATGATGCTCCGTTATTGATTGACGTAAAGTCTGAATGTCATTAAAACAGTTTGCGCCATCTTTTGACTCTTCTTCCACTCCCGGCTTTGTGCATTTGGGATCTGCATAAGTCTCGAAAATTTGCACGCGTCCGCCCTTGTAGTCGATAAGCTCCTCCTTTTTCTCTATCTTCTTGTTATGTGACATTCATCCTCCACTGTTGCCATTTCTAATATAAAGTAGTGTAAAGTTCTTACTTATATCTGTCAGTAAACTCACCATGAAAGCACTAAAACATACCGGTGTAGTGAGTTTACATTATTCACCCAAGGAACTTTAGTTATTAGAGAGAACCTGTCGGACGGTTTTTCACGGGACACATTTCCAGTGTTGTTGTTGTTGCACTAGTGAGCCACTGTTATTGATTGAAATAAAGTCTGAATGTCATTAAAACAGTTAGCGCCATCTTTTGACTCTTCTTCCACTCCCGGCTTTGTGCATTTGGGATCTGCATAAGTCTCGAAAATTTGCACGCGTCCGCCCTTGTAGTCGATAAGCTCCTCCTTTTTCTCTATCTTCTTGTTATGTGACATTCATCCTCCACTGTTGCAATTTCTAATATAAAGTAGTGTAAAGTTCTTACTTATATCTGTCAGTAAACTCGCCATTAAAGCACTAAAACATACCGGTGTAGTGAGTTTACTTTATTCACCCAAGGAACTTTAGTTATTAGAGAGTACCGGTCGGACGGTTTTTCACGGGACACATTTCCAGTGTTGTTGTTGTTGCACTAGTGAGCCACTGTTATTGATTGAAATAAAGTCTGAATGTCATTAAAACAGTTAGCGCCATCTTGTGACACTTCTTCCACTCCCGTCCTTGTGCATTTGGGATCTGCATAAGTCTCGAAAATTTGCAGGCGTCCGCCCTTGTAGTCAATAAGCTCCTCCTTTTTCTTTATCTTCTTGTTATGTGACATTCATCCTCCACTGTTGCCATTTGTAATATAAAGTAGTGTAAAGTTCTTACTTTTATCTGTCAGTAAACTCGCCATGAAAGCACTAAAACATACCGGTGTAGTGAGTTTACATTATTCACCCAAGGAACTTTAGTTATTAGAGAGTACCGGTTGGGCGTTTTTTCACGGGACACATTTCCGGGTGTTGTTGTTGCACTAGTGAGCCACGGATAAGGAGATGCTGCTCCGTTATTGATTGACGTAAAGTCTGAATGTCATTAAAACAGTTAGCGCCATCTTTTGACACTTCTTCCACTCCCGTCCTTGTGCATTTGGGATCTGCATAAGTCTCGAAAATTTGCAGGCGTCCGCCCTTGTAGTCAATAAGCTCCTCCTTTTTCTTTATCTTCTTGTCATGTGACATTCATCCTCCACTGTTGCCATTTCTAATACAAAGTAGTGTAAAGTTCTTACTTATATCTGTCAGTAAACTCGCCATGAAAGCACTAAAACATACCGGTGTAGTGAGTTTACATTATTCACCCAAGGAACTTTAGTTATTAGAGAGTACCGGTTGGGCGTTTTTTCACGGGACACATTTAGGGGTGTTGTTGTTGCACTAGTGAGCCACGGATAAGGAGATGCTGCTCCGTTATTGATTGACGTAAAGTCTGAATGTCATTAAAACAGTTAGCGCCATCTTTTGACACTTCTTCCACTCATGTCCTTGTGCATTTGGGATCTGCATAAGTCTCGAAAATTTGCAGGCGTCCGCCCTTGTAGTCGATAAACTCCTCCTTTTTCTCTATCTTCTTGTTATGTGACATTCATCCTCCACTGTTGCAATTTCTAATATAAAGTAGTGTAAAGTTCTTACTTATATCTGTCAGTAAACTCACCATGAAAGCACTAAAACATACCGGTGTAGTGAGTTAACATTATTCACCCAAGGAACTTTAGTTATTAGAGAGTACCGGTCGGACGTTTTTTCACGGGACACATTTCCGGGTGTTGTTGTTGTTGCACTAGTGAGCCACTGTTATTGATTGAAATAAAGTCTGAATGTCATTAAAACAGTTAGCGCCATCTTTTGACACTTCTTCCACTCCTGTCCTTGTGCATTTGGGATCTGCATAAGTCTCGAAAATTTGCACGCGTCCGCCCTTGTAGTCGATAAGCTCCTCCTTTTTCTCTATCTTCTTGTTATGTGACATTCATCCACCACTGTTGCCATTTCTAATATAAAGTAGTGTAAAGTTCTTACTTATATCTGTCAGTAAACTCACCATGAAAGCACTAAAACATACCGGTGTAGTGAGTTTACATTATTCACCCAAGGAACTTTAGTTATTAGAGAGTACCGGTCGGACGGTTTTTCACGGGACACATTTCCGGTGTTGTTGTTGTTGCACTAGTGAGCCACTGTTAATGATTGAAATAAAGTCTGAATGTCATTAAAACAGTTAGCGCCATCTTGTGACACTTCTTCCACTCCCGTCCTTGTGCATTTGGGATCTGCATAAGTCTCGAAAATTTGCAGGCGTCCGCCCTTGTAGTCAATAAGCTCCTCCTTTTTCTCTATCTTCTTGTTATGTGACATTCATCCTCCACTGTTGCCATTTCTAATATAAAGTAGTGTAAAGTTCTTACTTATATCTGTCAGTAAACTCGCCATTAAAGCACTAAAACATACCGGTGTAGTGAGTTTACATTATTCACCCAAGGAACTTTAGTTATTAGAGAGAACCGGTCGGACGGTTTTTCACGGGACACATTTCCAGTGTTGTTGTTGTTGCACTAGTGAGCCACTGTTAATGATTGAAATAAAGTCTGAATGTCATTAAAACAGTTAGCGCCATCTTGTGACACTTCATCCACTCCCGTCCTTGTGCATTTGGGATCTGCATAAGTCTCGAAAATTTGCACGCGTCCGCCCTTGTAGTCAATAAGCTCCTCCTTTTTCTCTATCTTCTTGTTATGTGACATTGCCATTTCTAATATAAAGTAGTGTAAAGTTCTTACTTAGTAGACTCGCTATGAAAGCGCTCAAAACTACAGGCTACAACAAAGATGACGAGGAGAAGTCTGAATGTCATTAAAACAGTTAGCTCCATCTTTTGCCCGCCTTTTCCACTCCCGTCCTTGCACGCTACACCGCTGCAACAAAGATGACGGGGAGAAGACGCTGTCGAAGTGGAGGCACGTAAATGAGACCGCCCACCTGAAGCGACTGTCCGAAAGCGGCTTGAAGATGATCTGTAAAACATCATCAATGCCAGTGTTTTTCAACCACTGAAGCATAGGGAAGGCTATGCAAAACGAAAGTAAAACTGAACTGGCTACCAAGTAAACAAAAACAGAATGCTGGACGACAGCAAAGACTTACGATCAACAATGTCCCCACAAAGAAGGGAAGCGTCCACACAATTGAAATAGCGTTGTTTGCCAATACAAAGCAGGTCAGCTGCTACAGGAAAACACCAACAAAACAGGAAGAGCCACCAAAATAACAGCGCAAGACAGGAACTAAAGCAACTACACACAGGAAAACAACAACAGACTCAAACAAAAAAAAGACAACCTGGTGGAGTTTCATTTTTTAACGTTTCTGTGGTGTGCCTCCTCGTTTTAAAAAAATCAACTCTTTTAGTCCAGGCTAGACTACTGCAACGCACTTCTTGTCGGGATCCCCAGCAAGAGGATCCAGAAGCTGCGATACATACAGAATAGTGCTGCTAGGATCCTGATGAGAGTGCGGAAACAGGACCATATCACACCAGCTCTCAAATCCCTTCACTGGCTTCCTGTTCCACTCAGGATTGAATACAAAGTCTCCCTACTAACCCACCAGTGCCTCCATGGAAATGCCCCCCCCCCCCCCCCCCTCTACCTCTAAGAACTGCTCACCCCCAAATCCTCCACACGACACCTCCGCTCCGGACAGACTAAACTCCTCCAACCTCCGAGGACAAAGCTACGAACAGTCTGTGGAACGCTCTCCCTGACCACCTGAGGGCACCACAGACTGTGGATGCTTTTAAAAAAGGCTTAAAACCCCTTCTTTTAAAAAAAGCCTTTTTTTTTTAGATATATGCATACTAGTTCTAGCTATTTGGCTGTTCTATTTTTTATTTCATTTTTTAATCATCTTTTTATTTTTTTAATACACTGTAGCACTTTGAGGTTGTTTACTCAATGTAAAGTGCTTTTTACAAATACAATCTATTATTATTATTACTATTAGGACTCCTTTAATACGCCTTATAATCCGGTGCGAAAAATATGAAAAAAGATTAAAAAATAGAGCATTCATCGCCAGTGCGCCCTATAGACCGGAAAATACAGTATATATATGTACAAACCCCGTTTCCATACGAGTTGGGAAATTGTGTTAGATGTAAATATAAACGGAATACAATGATTTGCAAATCATTTTCAACCCATATTCAATTGAATATGCTACAAAGACAACATATTTGATGTTCAAACTATAAACATTTTTTTTTTTTTTGCAAATAATCATTAACTTTAGTATTTGATGCCAGCAACACGTGACAAAGAAGTTGGGAAAGGTGGCAATAAATACTGATAAAGTTGAGGAATGCTCATCAAACACTTATTTGGAACATCCCACAGGTGAACAGGCAAATTGGGAACAGGTGGGTGCCATGATTGGGTATAAAAGTAGATTCCATGAAATGCTCAGTCATTCACAAACAAGGATGGGGCGAGGGTCACCACTTTGTCAACAAATGCGTGAGCAAATTGTTGAACAGTTTAAGAAAAACCTTTCTCAAGCAGCTATTGCAAGGAATTTAGGGATTTCACCATCTACGCTCCGTAATATCATCAAAGGGTTGAGAGAATCTGGAGAAATCACTGCACGTAAGCAGCTAAGCCCGTGACCTTCCATCCCTCAGGCTGTACTGCATCAACAAGCGACATCAGTGTGTAAAGGATATCACCACATGGGCTCAGGAACACTTCAGAAACCCACTGTCAGTAACTACAGTTGGTCGCTACATCTGTAAGTGCAAGTTAAAACTCTCCTATGCAAGGCGAAAACCGTTTATCAACAACACCCAGAAATGCCGTCGCCTTCGCTGGGCCTGAGCTCATCTAAGATGGACTGATACAAAGTGGAAAAGTGTTCTGTGGTCTGACGAGTCCACATTTCAAATTGTTTTTGGAAACTGTGGACGTCGTGTCCTCCGGACCAAAGAGGAAAAGAACCATCCGGATTGTTATAGGCGCAAAGTGTAAAAGCCAGCATGTGTGATGGTATGGGGGTGTATTAGTGCCCAAGACATGGGTAACTCACACATCTGTGAAGGCGCCATTAATGCTGAAAGGTACATACAGGTTTTGGAGCAACATATGTTGCCATCCAAGCAACGTTACCATGGACGCCCCTGCTTATTTCAGCAAGACAATGCCAAGCCACGTGTTACATCAACGTGGCTTCATAGTAAAAGAGTGCGGGTACTAGACTGGCCTGCCTGTAGTCCAGACCTGTATCCCATTGAAAATGTGTGGCGCATTATGAAGCCTAAAATAGCACAAGGGAGACCCCCGGACTGTTGAACAACTTAAGCTGTACATAAAACAAGAATGGGAAAGAATTCCACCTGAGAAGCTTCAAAAATGTGTCTCCTCAGTTCCCAAACCTTTACTGAGTGTTGTTAAAAGGAAAGGCCATGTAACACAGTGGTGAACATGCCTTTTCCCAACTACTTTGGCACGTGTTGCAGCCATGAAATTCTAAGTTAATTATTATTTGCAAAAAAAAATAAAGTTAATGAGTTTGAACATCAAATATCTTGTCTTTGTAGTGCATTCAATTGAATATGGGTTGAAAAGGATTTGCAAATCATTGTATTCCGTTTATATTTACATCTAACACAATTTCCCAACTCATATGGAAACGGGGTTTGTACCAACAAAGTGAGTCAGAGGTCATTTCTGGTATGAGTGAGGTGTGTTGTGAAGCGGGCTTACGCCACACCTACACTCACGCCATGCTTCCATTATTTGTTTATAAGCAAGGTGAACGAGACCAAATCCGCATTCTGACGGGCTAATATGAATAAGTCAATATATGGAAACACTGGCTCATGTTCTGAAGACGGCAGGCGTTGTTCTCCAGCGCTGACTCAGTGCTGACGCCGTCCTCCAAGGACGGGTGTTGCACAGTATTCCGCACTGACAGAAGGATAGGACTGATTTTGGAGACAAAAGGGAAAATTGCGTGGTTGCCGTGCAGATTCAAACGGGTGCACAAAGAAGTACTGAAAGTAGCGCAAAGGTGAGAAGAAGAGGGAAGCATTGAAGGACAAGAAGGACGCGGCGCCATTTTTACATACAGCAACAAACGCAATGAGAAAGTATCGAATTGGTACAAAGTGTCTGTCAGAGTAATTGTATCTAAGTTGTCACAAAACTTTGTGTTGCCGCGAGTTCCCGGCGAGAGGACAAAAGCTGTCTTTGATCCTACCAAGCAAAAGGCTTGTAAAACTCCACTGCGTAGGATGGGAAGCGACATGAAGGTGTCGGTTTCTTCGATCTATCGCGATCCACAGGAAGATCTCATCTTGACGTGAAATCTACAAAGCGGAGAGGAAGCAGGACCTGACGCGAGCTCCAGGCATCTTTTCTTTGAACTGTTTTGCGACCGAGGGCAACGGCTGTTTACGACCCCCCCTTCCTTTAGAAACAGCTATGTAATCAGGGAAAGTCCAAATAAAAGAGGAGGCGTGCAACCTTTCGAGCGTGGGACGACACTGCACAAGGGTACAGGTCTACGCGTTTCTCCTCGTTGAGCTAAATTGAATCCTGTCTCGGTTTAATTCCTTGCTTCTTGTCTGTTTAATAGATGTCATCGGTGTTTGAACCTGACAGTGTCGATACTTTTCACAACCATAGCGAGCACAGAAGGGAAATTTAGAGCTAGGGACGCACCTTGGGATGGACATTTGTTTACGGCAGGGGTGTCCAAAGTGCGGCCCGGGGGCCATTTGCAGCCCGCAGCTAATTGTTTACCGGCCCGCCACACATTCTGCAAAAATTTCAAAATTGATAATATTGCAAAAATTTAAAAAAACATTTAAAAAAAGTGGAATGAGGTGAAATCTAACAAGAAAAAGTTGCAATGTTGACACAAAGCTGCCATGCAGGCTGTTTTTTTTCTTTTGTCTTTGTTTATTTTTCTTTTTTTTTGCCATTGCTAAAAAAAAAAAAAAAGACAAAAAATCTATGTTATAATGAATTATTACTTAAAAAATATCACTTTAAAATGTTTTACGTGGAAAAAATATTGCATACCGAGGATGTCGTTGTGGCTTGTACAGCCCTTTGAGACACTTGTGATTTAGGGCTATATAAATAAACATTGATTGATTGATTGATATATTGTGTGGTTGCCATAAAAAAAAACATCAAAGTTTTATTTGACAAAAGAGCATAATACAAACAAAATAATAGTTCAAACGTAAAATGGACAGATATATCTGAAGTTGATCTCGTAATTTAAGTGTTAAAAGTTTTAAAAAAAACTAATAAAAATGTATCACTTTATGAGTGGGGGACCTTTTGGATCCCAAATATATTTAGTAGTATTTTATTTAACATTTCACTGTGATTACTCAAAAATATTAAAGAATTTAAATCAATGGTGTTCTGCATTATTGATCTTTTAGGGCTCTAATGACTAAATAATGCATATTTCAGTTTTACTATAAAAAACAAAGTTGTCTTTGACAGAAAAGGCATAAAACCTTTTTTTTTATTTTTTTTTTTACTTTATATCAACCTGAAGTTGATATAGAGATTTACTGTAAGCGTTAAATAAAAAATAATAATAATTTGACTTATTTTTTACATTTTAATGACTGAGACCCTTTATGGTCCCCGGGAGCCCTAAAGGTTAAAAAAAAAAAAAATCCATATATTTTATTAAGATTTGAAAATGAAAAATATCAAAATGGCCCCCGCATGCTTAAATTTTTCCGTGTACGGCCCTCAGTGGAAAAAGTTTGGACACCCCTGGTTTACGGTTACTTGATCAACTACTGTGTGGCCGTCAATTTCTATAGCGCACGTTCTCAACTCCTGTTTTAGATTGATACTATTTTCATCACATCTATGTGTCTGCAAACTTTGTAAGTCTTTAGGTGTCATAAATCAAATAAATATGATAATATCTTCAATGTAGAGGCAACTTGTGTTTCCACTTGACTGCAACTTTAAAGAAACACCAAATGTTTTTAGTTTTGATTCAGCCTCTGTGCTGCACCTGATTCTTGTACGTGTGATATAATGTAGGGTTGTACGGTATACCGGTACTAGTATAGTACCGCAATACTAATGAATCATATTCCGTACTATACCGCCTCTAAAAAGTACCGGTCACCACCCCATTTTTTTTTTTTTTTTTAACGGGCATGACGGTGCCTTGTCGTCACGTCATGACATTGCTGGTTTTACGAGCGGAGGAGCATGTTCGGCAGCGCACACACACAGAGTACTTACAAGCAGACACAGTGTGTAGACAGAAAAGGGAGAACGGACGCATTTTGGCTTAAAAAGTAAAGATAAAGGTGAAGTTATAACACTGAAACACCCTCAGGGAAGAGGTGCTTTAAAACTAAATCACTAATCCTGGCCTCCATGGCGACAAATAAAGTGAGTTTCGAACAAGTACCATTATCACTGGAGGACGAGGAATAGCTAAACATGCTTCGCTATACACCGTAGCTCACCGGCGTCACAATGTAAACAAACGCCATGGGTGGATCTACACCTGACATCCCCTGTAATGATACCAAGTACAGGAGCGTATCTAGTCGATACTACTATGATTACATCGATATTTTTTAGCATCACAAAATCTTTTTTCGTTTTTAAAAAATTTATATTATGTTTATAAAGTCAGTAAATACGTCCCCGGACACATGAGGACTTTGAATATGACAAATGTATGATCCTGTAGCTGCTTGGTATCGGATCGATACCTAAATGTGGGGTATCATCCAAAACTAATGTAAAGTATCAAAGAAGAGAAGAATAAGTCATTATTACATTTTAACAGAAGTGTAGATAGAACATGTTAAAACAGAAAATAAGCCGATATTAACAGTAAATGAACAAGTAGATTAATAATACATTTTTACAGTTTGTCCCTCATAATGTGTACAAAATAATAGGTGTATAAATGACACAATATGTTACTGCATATGTCAGCAGACTAATTAGGAGTCTTTGTTTGTTTACTTACTACTAAAAGACAAGTTGTCTAGTATGTTCACTATTTTATTTAAGGACTAAATTACAATAATAAACATATGTTTCATGTACACTAAGATTTGTTGTTCAAATAAAGCCAATAATGCCACTTTTTTGTGGTCTCCTTTATTTTTAAAAGTATCGATACCACAATATTAGTATCGGGACAACCCTAATAGAATGCTTATCTATTTGTACAACTTCCTGGCCACACACACACACACACACACACACACACACACACACACACACACACACACACACACACACACACACACACACACACACACACACACACACACACACACACACACACACACACACGTCGGACTACACAAGGGTCATTTTTTTTTAAACCTTCCAATCCTTTAAACCTGACCTCGCTTCCTGGGGCGGATCAGACGCTTCCTTCCTGTCCGTCTAAGAACCTGGGACTCCCGACAATAGAAGGACTGGACGGGAGTCGCACACGTGTTCTAAAGACCTAAGTGTCTCCTACCAGACAGTTGGCGACTAAGTCTGGCGTGCTTTGGCGGGTGGCGGGCGACAGACGGCAGGAAGTGATGGAGTGTTTGGACAGTGTGGGGAAACAGGAGCACAGCAGAAGAAGAACACTCTGACCATTCAGGTTTATTACGCAGCCTCCTTTTGACTGATCGCTACTCATGGGATGACAATGAGAAACCTTGGAGGGGACCCCAGATGTGAGAGTCCAGTCCATAATGGATCTAACATAATAGTGAGAGTCCAGTCCATAGTGGATCTAACATAATAGTGTGAGAGTCCAGTCCATAGTGGATCTAACATAATAGGGTGAGAGTCCAGTCCATAGTGGATCTAACATAATAGTGTGAGAGTCCAGTCCATAGTGGATCTAACATAATAGTGTGAGAGTCCAGTCCATAGTGGATCTAACATAATAGTGTGAGAGTCCAGTCCATAGTGGATCTACCATAATAGTGTGAGAGTCCAGTCCATAGTGGATCTAACATAATAGTGTGAGAGTCCAGTCCATAGTGGATCTAACATAATAGTGAGAGTCCAGTCCATAGTGGATCTAACATAATAGTGTGAGAGTCCAGTCCATAGTGGGGCCAGCAGGAGATCATCTTGAGTGAAACGGCAGATCAACTGGTCTAAAAGAATGTCTCTGCGCTGCTGACTTGTCTCCACTCAAGATGATCTCCTGCTTGCCCCACTATGGACTGGACTCTCACTATTATGTTAGATCCACTATGGACTGGACTCTCACACTATTATGTTAGATCCACTATGGACTGGACTCTCACACTATTATGTTAGATCCAGATTCCTAGATATGGTCGAAACTATTTAAAGTGCACTACGCATAATAAACGCAACATTGTTAATATTGCTTCTACGGATAATCTTAACAAAAACTCGTCAAAACAGCCCAATACCTATAATATGGGCTTTTTAAACATAAGATCATTGTCTCCCAAGGCGTTATTAGTTAACGAGGTCATTAGAGACAACAATCTTAACGTCATTGGTCTCAGCGAAACCTGGCTCAAACCAGACGAATTTTTTGCGCTAAATGAGGCATCTCCTCCTAACTATACGAATGCGCATGTTGCCCGTCCTCTTAAAAGGGGAGGAGGTGTCGCACTAATATACAATGAAAATTTCAACCTTACCCCTAACCTAAATAATAAATATAAATCGTTTGAGGTGCTTACTATGAGGTCTGTCACACCGCTACCTCTTGACCTGGCTGTTATCTACCGCCCCCCTGGGCCCTATTCGGACTTCATCAGTGAATTCTCAGAGTTCGTTGCTGATCTAGTGACGCACGCCAACAATATAATCATAATGGGGGACTTTAATATCCATATGAATACCCCATCAGGCCCTCAGTGCGTGGCGCTCCAAACCATAATTGATAGCTGTGGTCTTACACAAATAATAAATGAACCCACGCATCGCAACGGTAATACGATAGATCTAGTGCTTGTCAGGGGTGTCACCACCTCCAAAGTTATGATACTTCCGTATACTAAAGTAATGTCCGATCATTACCTTATAAAATTTGAAGTTTTGACTCATTGTCAACAAGCTAATAATAATAATAACTGCTATAGCGGCCGCAACATTAATGCTGCCACAACGATGACTCTTGCTGACCTACTGCCTTCGGTAATGGCACCATTCCCAAATTATGTCGGCTCTATTGATAACCTCACTAACAACTTTGACGATGCCTTGCGTGAAATTATTGATAATATAGCACCGCTAAAGCAAAAAAGGGCCCCTAAAAGGCGCACCTCATGGTTTACAGAAGAAATTAGAGCTCATAAATTATCATGTAGAAAGCTGGAACGCAAATGGCGCGCGACTAAACGTGAGGTTTTCCATCAAGCATGGAGTGATAGTTTAATAACTTATAAACGCATGCTTACCTTAGCTAAAGCTAAATACTACTCAAATCTCATCCGCCTCAACAAAAACGATCCTAAATTTCTGTTTAGTACAGTAGCATCGCTAACCCAACAAGGGACTCCTCCCAGTAGCTCCACCCACTCGGCAGATGATTTTATGAATTTCTTTAATAAGAAAATTGAACTCATTAAAAAGGAGATTAAAGACAACGCATCCCAGCTACAACTGGGTTCTATTAACACAAATACGACTGTATATACGACGGACACTGCCCTCCAAAATAGTCTCTCTATTTTTGATGAAATAACATTAGAGGAATTATTACAGCGTGTAAGTGGGATAAAACAAACAACATGTTTACTTGACCCACTTCCTGGGAAACTTATCAAGGAACTGTTTGTATTATTAGGTCCATCAGTGTTAAATATTATAAACTTATCACTTTCCTCCGGCACTGTTCCCCTAGCATTCAAAAAAGCGGTTATTCATCCTCTGCTCAAAAGACCTAACCTCGATCCTGACCTCATGGTAAACTACCGACCGGTCTCCCACCTTCCGTTTATTTCCAAAATTCTCGAAAAAACTGTTGCACAGCAGCTAAATGAACACTTAGTGACTAACAATCTCTGTGAACCTTTTCAATCCGGTTTCAGGGCAAATCACTCTACGGAGACAGCCCTCGCAAAAATGACTAATGATCTATTGCTAACGATGGATTCTGATGCGTCATCTATGTTGCTGCTTCTTGATCTTAGCGCCGCTTTCGATACCGTCGATCATAATATTTTATTAGAGCGTATCAAAACACGTATTGGTATGTCAGACTTAGCCTTGTCTTGGTTTAACTCTTATCTTACTGACAGGATGCAGTGTGTCTCCCATAACAATGTGACCTCGGACTATGTTAAGGTAACGTGCGGAGTTCCCCAGGGTTTGGTTCTTGGCCCTGCACTCTTTAGTATTTACATGCTGCCGCTAGGTGACATCATACGCAAATACGGTGTTAGCTTTCACTGTTATGCTGATGACACTCAACTCTACATGCCCCTAAAGCTGACCAACACGCCGGACTGTAGTCAGCTGGAGGCGTGTCTTAATGAAATTAAACAATGGATGTCCGCTAACTTTTTGCAACTCAACGCTAAGAAAACGGAAATGCTGATTATCGGTCCTGCTAGACACCGACATCTATTTAATAATACCACCTTAACATTTGACAACCAAACAATTAAACAAGGCGACTCCGTAAAGAATCTGGGTATTATCTTCGACCCAACTCTCTCGTTTGAGTCACACATTAAGAGTGTTACTAAAACGGCCTTCTTTCATCTCCGTAATATCGCTAAAATTCGTTCCATTTTGTCCACTAGCGACGCTGAGATCATTATTCATGCGTTCGTTACGTCTCCTCTCGATTACTGTAACATATTATTTTCGGGCCTCCCTATGTCTAGCATTAAAAGATTACAGTTGGTACAAAATGCGGCTGCAAGGCTTTTGACAAAAACAAGAAAGTTTGATCATATTACGCCTATACTGGCTCACCTGCACTGGCTTCCTGTGCACTTAAGATGCGACTTTAAGGTTTTACTACTTACGTATAAAATACTACACGGTTTAGCTCCAGCCTATCTCGCCGATTGTATTGTACCATATGTCCCGGCAAGAAATCTGCGTTCAAAGAACTCCGGCTTATTAGTGATTCCCAGAGCCAAAAAAAAGTCTGCGGGCTATAGAGCGTTTTCTATTCGGGCTCCAGTACTCTGGAATGCCCTCCCGGTAACAGTTAGAGATGCTACCTCAGTAGAAGCATTTAAGTCTCATCTTAAAACTCATTTGTATAATCTAGCCTTTAAATAGACCCCCCTTTTTAGACCAGTTGATCTGCCGTTTCTTTTCTTCTCTCCTCTTCTCCCCTGTCCCTTGCGAGGGGGAGTTGCATAGGTCCGGTGGCCATGGATGAAGTGCTGGCTGTCCAGAGCCGGGACCCCGGGTGGACCACTAGCCTGTGCATCGGTTGGGGACATCTCTGCGCTGCTGACCCGTCTCCGCTCAGGATGGTTTCCTGCTGGCCCCACTATGGACTGGACTCTCGCTGATGTGTTGGATCCACTGTGGACTGGACTTTCACAATATTATGTCAGACCCACTCGACATCCTTTGCTTTCGGTCTCCCCTAGAGGGGGGGGTTACCCACATATGCGGTCCTCTCCAAGGTTTCTCATAGTCATTCACCGACGTCCCACTGGGGTGAGTTTTTCCTTGCCCGTATGTGGGCTCTGTACCGAGGATGTCGTTGTGGCTTGTGCAGCCCTTTGAGACACTTGTGATTTAGGGCTATATAAATAAACATTGATTGACTATGGACTGGACTCTCACTATTATGTTAGATCCACTGTGGACTGGACTCTCACTATTATGTTAGATCCACTATGGACTGGACTCTCACACTATTATGTTAGATCCACTATAGACTGGACTCTCACACTATTATGTTAGATCCACTATGGACTGGACTCACACTATTATGTTAGATCCACTATGGACTAGACTCACACTATTATGTTAGATCCACTATGGACTGGATTCTCACAACATTAACTAGATCCACTCGACTTGAAGTCACCTTAATGTGTGTTCCTACATTTGTGTTCCACCTCTTAGATGAAGAGAGCACTTATGATTGTGGTCTACAGAGTCAACAACTAAAAACTAAGGTTTAGTTTTCTCTAAAGGCATACATGTGTCTAAATATGGACTAAATTTGAGTGGTCAGCTTGAAGCGTCCCTCTGTCTCGGACTCCCTAATGGTCATGTGACATGAGTGTCTGTTATGATTTTACTTCCTGGCCTTATCTTGCCTCTGATTGGCCATTCCGTAATGTTTGGCCCTAACCTTAGCCAATTGTGACTCAAGAAACGCTGAAATGCTTTGGCTTTTCTTCACGGGAGAAGCAGTTAGTTTGTGTGCATTTCGTGTGTTTCATCACATTTTGTCGACTAAAAATGACAAACATAGTCGAGCCTCTTCTGCGTGTCACACTGGAGCACGTGTGTAGCAACCATCATCCATGCAGCAACTACATCTATGTCAGCCTGCCTCATTAGCTCCTCCTGGCTCCTCCACGTCAAGTTCTCTCCTCCCACACACACACACAAACACACACACACACACACACACACACATACACACACGCGCACACAATCTTGTATTCTTGAGACCTCCGAAAAATCCCTCCTTTTTGGGACCAGCCTTTCTAGATATGTAAAGAAGTGTATTTACAACATTAATAATATATAAATACTATGCAATACTATGAGTTGGAATTTCACAAGAAAAAGGTCACAATTTCACAAGAATAATTTAAATTTTTGGCAGTATTATAAAAAAAGTCAAAATTTTACTCAGCAGAAGTCAAGATTTTACAAGAAAAACTGAACATTTGTGCAATATTATGATAAAAGTTGGACTTTTACTCAATAACAGTCGCAATTTTACAAGAAAAGCTTAACATTTTATGAAAAGAGTCGCAATGTTACTCAACAAGTCACATTTTTATAAGAAAACTTAAATATTTTGGCAATATTATAATAATAGTCACAATTTTACTCCAAAAATGTCACTATTGTACAAGAACAACAAAAAAAAGGCAATATTGTGATAAAAGTCGGAATTTTATATGACAAATGTCACTACTTTGCATTAAAAAAGTAATAATTTTACATAAAAAAGTCATAATTTTAGGAGAAAATATTGCAATATTACAGAAACAGAAAGAATATGAGAAATTGTTCCCAATTTTATTTAAAAAAAGTCGACACATTGTGAGGAAAAGACTGCTATAAGTTTTTTTTTTGTAATTGGTTTTTAATCTTCATTATTAATTGTTATTACAGTATGTCCCTATATACATATTTATTTTATTTTATTTCTATTAATTTTGGCCAAAGGGGGTGCATTTTAATTTCTTACACACACGTTAGTACATATGTTGACCAGAGGGGGAGCACTTCAAATGTTTACACACACTTGTTATTTCATATGTTGACCAGAAGGGGAGCACTTTTAAAAAGTGACACAGCCAATTTGACCACTCTAGTTTTGATAGATGTCACCAGCAGGGGTGCTAATGAGACATTCTCTTTTAGATGCAATGTTATTGGGACCATGATTTATGTCATCACTTGTTCACACCTCCTCATATGGAAGATACTTTTCCTTCTTCATGTCTCAAGAAGGGTAGAAATACAAGAACACACACACACACACACACACACACACACACACACACACACACACACACACACACACACACACACACACACACACACACACGCACACACACACACACACTTGTATTAGTTACCTTCTTGATATATAAAGATGTGTATTTACAACATTAATAATATATACATAGTATGCAAATATAAAAAAGGTTATTGTGAAAAATGAGTTGGAATTTCACAAGAAAAACTTAGAATGTTGGCAGTATTATAATAATAAAAGTCGAAATTTTACTCAACAGAAGTCAAAATTTTACAAGAAAAACTGAACATTTGTGCAATATTATGATAAAAGTTGGAATTTTTCTCAATGACAGTCACAATTTTACAAGAAAACTGAACATTTTGGCAATTTTATGAAAAGAGTCGTAATTTTACTCAACAAAAGTCACAATTTTATAAGAAAACTTTAAAATGTTGGCAATATTATAATGATAATCGGAATTTTGCACGGCAAAATTATGACAAAAGTCACAATTTTACTCAAAAAATGACACTATTTTACAAGAACAACAAAAAAAAATGGCAATATTGTGATAAAAGTCGGAATTTTATATGACAAATGCCACTATGCATTAAAAAAGTAATAATTTTACATAAAAAAGT
>NC_084746.1:13166219-13203719 GCF_033978785.1 Entelurus aequoreus | reverse complement strand
ACACACACACACACACACACACACACACACACACACACACACACACAGAGAGAGAGAGAAAGAGAGAGAGATGACACCAGTCGCTTGACATGACTTTCAATTTGCCCTCTTCCTCATCTCCTCATTTCTTCCAGCGCTCGTCTTCTAGGCGCTCACGTGTCTGTCACTCATTCTCTGAGCCGCTCATCCCTCAGCTCTCCTCATCCCATCTCTCTCTCTCTATTCTGCAACTCCATTCGCTGGTCTCATTGTCAGAAGGCAGCTTTCATCCCAGCTCTGATGTCACATAGCGAGGAAGAGCCTCCATCTTCACATCTCAGGCTGTTATCCACTTTCTACTTGCCTTCTCTTCCACATCATCACTATTTTCCTTCTTCTTACCCTCCTTTAAATTCTTACCCACACTTTCACTGCGTCACAGGTGTCAAACCCAAAGCCCAGGTGCCAGTTCTGGCCCGCCGCATCACAGCCTGGAAATAATGTGTCAATAAAGGATTTCATCTTTATACTGTATATATGCATGTACTGCATGCATACGTATATCTTTTTAACTGTAATGTTCCCTAATAATGCAACAATATTATCTAATAATGACACAATATTATATAATCATGCAACAATATTATCTAATAATGACACAATATTATATAATAATGCAACAATATTATTTAATAATGCAACAATATTATCTAATAATGCAACAATATTATCTAATAATGACACAATAGTATCTAATAATGCAACAATATTATCTAATAGTGCAAAAATAGTATCTAATAATACAACAATATTATCTAACAATGCAACATGATCTAATAATGCAACAATATTATCTAATAATGCAAAAATATTATCTAATAATGCAAAAATATTATCTAATAATGCAAAAATATGATCTAATAATGCAACAATATTATCTAACAATGCAACAATATTATTTAATACACGACAATATTATCTAACAATGCAACAATATTATCTAAGAATGCGACAATCTTATCTAATAATGTGACAATATTATCTAATAACATGAAAATATTATCCAACAATGCAACAATATTACCTAATAATCCAACAATATTATCTCACAATGCAACAATATTATCTAATAATGCAACAATATTATCTAATAATGACAAAATGTTATCTAATAATGCAACAATATTATCTAATAATGAGACAATATTATCTAATAATGCAACAATATTATCTAATAATGCAACAATATTATCTAATAATGACAAAATGTTATCTAATAATGCAACAATATTATCTAATAATGAGACAATATTATCTAATAATGCAACAATATTATCTAATAATACAAAAATATTATCTAATAATACAACAATATTATCTAACAATGCAACATTATCTAATAATGCAACAATATTATCTAATAATGCAAAAATATTATCTAATAATGCAACAATATTATCTAACAATGCAACAATATTATTTAATACACGACAATATTATCTAACAATGCAACAATATTATCTAAGAATGCGACAATATTATCTAATAATGACACAATATTATCTAATAACATGAAAATATTATCCAACAATGCAACAATATTACCTAATAATCCAACAATATTATCTCACAATGCAACAATATTATCTAATAATGCAACAATAATATCTAATAATACAACAATATTATCTAATAATGCAACAATATTATCTAATAATGACAAAATTGTATCTAATAATGCAACAATATTATCTAATAATGAGACAATATTATCTAATAATGCAACAATATTATCTAATAATGCAACAATATTATTTAATAATGCAACAGTATGATCTAACAATGCAACAATATTATCTAATAATGCAACAATATTATCTAACAATGCAACAATATTATCTAATAATGACACAATATTATCTAACAATGCAACAATATTATCTAATAATGCAACAATATTATCTAATAATGAGACAATATTATCTAGCAATGCAACAATATTATCTAATAATGCAACAATATTATCTAATAATGAAACAATATTACCTAATAATAAAAAAATATTATCTAACAATGCAACAATATTATCTAATAATGCAACAATATTATCTAATAATGCAAAAATATTATCTAATAATACAACAATATTATCTAACAATGCAACATTTTCTAATAATGCAACAATATTATCTAATAATGCAAAAATATTATCTAATAATGCAAAAATATTATCTAATAATGCAACAATATTATCTAACAATGCAACAATATTATTTAATACACGACAATATTATCTAACAATGCAACAATATTATCTAAGAATGCGACAATATTATCTAATAATGTGACAATATTATCTAATAACATGAAAATATTATCCAACAATGCAACAATATTACCTAATAATACAACAATATTATCTCACAATGCAACACTATTATCTAATAATGCAACAATAATATCTAATAATACAACAATATTATCTAATAATGCAACAATATTATCTAATAATGACAAAATTGTATCTAATAATGCAACAATATTATCTAATAATGAGACAATATTATCTAATAATGCAACAATATTATCTAATAATGCAACAATATTATTTAATAATGCAACAGTATGATCTAACAATGCAACAATATTATCTAATAATGCAACAATATTATCTAACAATGCAACAATATTATCTAATAATGAAACAAAATCATCTAACAATGCGGTGACAATATTATCTAACAATGCAACAATATTATCTAATAATGACACAATATTATCTAACAATGCAACAATATTATCTAATAATGCAACAATATTATCTAATAATGAGACAATAGTATCTAGCAATGCAACAATATTATCTAATAATGCAACAATATTATCTAATAATGAAACAATATTATCTAATACAAAAATATTATCTAACAATGCAACAATATTATCTAATAATGCAACAATATTATCTAATAATGCAACAATATTAACTAATAACACGACAATAGTATCTAATAATGCAACAATATTATCTAACAACGCAACAATATTATCTAATAACACGACAATATTATCTAACAATGCAACAATATTATCTAATAATGCGACAATATTATCCAACAATGCAACAATATTATCTAATAATGCAACAATATTATCTAATAATGCGACAATATTATTTAATAACGCGACAATATTATCTAATAATGCAACAATATTATCTAATAATGCAACAATATTATCTAACAATGCAACAGTATTATCTAATAATGCAAAATTGTCATCTAATAATGCAACAGTACTATCTAACAATGCAACAATATTATCTAATAATGCAAAAATGTTAAATTATCCTATAGTAAACGTCTGCTTGACTTGAAGTTATCCAACAAATCGTACTGTAGATTCCGCACTACAAGCCGCCACTTTTGTCCTGCGCTGTGAACCCTGAGGCTAATAAAACGGTGCGGCTAATTTATGGATTTTTCTGACGGCCATAATGCAAAAAAGTACAAACAAAACTAAAATGGAGCTGTTTGGCCACAATACCCAGCACTATGTTTGGAGGAGAAAAAGTGAGGCCTTTAATCCCAGGAACACCATGTCTACCGTCAAGCATGGTGGTGGTAGTATTATGCTCTGGGTCTGTTTTGCTGCCAATAGAACTGGTGCTTTAAATGGGACAATGAAAAAGGAGGATTACCTCCAAATTCTTCAGGACAAGCTAAAATCATCAGCCCGGAGGTTGGGTCTTGGGCGCAGTTGGGTGTTCCAACAGGACAATGACCCCAAACACACCTCAAAAGTGGTGAAGGAATGGCTAAATCAGGCTAGAATGAAGGTTTTAGAATGGCCTTCCCAAAGTCCTGACTTAAATGTGTGGACAATGCTGAAGAAACAAGTCCATGTCAGAAAAGCAACACATTTAGCTGAACTGCACCAATTTTGTCAAGAGGAGTGGTCAGAAATTCAAGCAGAAGCTTGTGGATGGCTACCAAACATCAAATGATGTATTTGCTGGTGCCTGACACCTCCGCAGGTTCACCTGGACCAGACGGCCACTCGCCCCCTGAGTGAGCGCCTCCAAGCAGCGTCCACAAGCAAACGCCTCCATGTGACCCAGCCGAGTGTGAGTGAACAGTGGTTGCCGTCACTCTTCCCACTGACCTGTGAGAGTTCATGTGGTGCAGACTAAACAGCGGGGAGGAGGAAGGGAGGGTGAAAATGTCCGGCAGATTATAAAAAGGCAGCGTTTCCCACACATTCATTTATTTGTGGCGGCCCGCCACCAAAGAATTACGTCCGCCACAAATAAAACAATAAAAAAATTTTTTTTCTGTTGTTGTCCTGTCCAGCTTCACAGGCAAATCATATAGTTGATGTAGATGCCCATATAGGCTGTTCAGATTTACTTTACAAAAGAGAAGTGTAGGATACTTCTCTTGTTGCCTTATTTGTATTTGACCACTACTGTTTTCTGTTTATTTGTTACTGACTGTGGCAGGACACCTCTGCCTCTGTTTCACTTTATGTTGCTGGTAAATAATATGGTTGTAGTAGTAGGCTAAAGTTAAATGATTTAGTATGCGCTAATTAAAGGGGCAGAGCTTTAAGTGACATTTTAGCTTTTATATTTTATAAGATATATTTTTTGTAAGAACCACAATTAATAAATATATTTCAGTGAATAACTTATTGTTCAAATCTGTATATAAATATGTACATAAAGTGTTGTAATTATATTGTAAAATGGATGGATGGATGGATGGACGTTTAAAACAAAACTGTTATTATTAATTAGTAAGTATACATTTTTTGAGCCTTTTTAGAAAAAATCATATCATTGTAGTAAATTATGCAAAATGTGAGCACCAGATAAACTTGTGAAGCATGAAACGCGCCGTGTCACAGAGAGACTGGATTTAGTGCGGATTCCAGAAGTCCTATAAGTGCACGCAATACAGCAGGAATTAGGAAGTCAGCAGAAGTTCAACATTCCCACATTGATTCTGAAGGAAGGAGCTCCTCCCCCTCTGGCCGAGAGCTCCACTTCATGTCCAAATAAGGACGTCCACCTCGCTGTGACGTCACAATGTAGCCAGACTGCAAAACCCCCGCATTCAAAACTGCCTGCAAGCTCGCACCAAAATGCAGGAAGATTATGATTTGGCACTCTGGCGTAATTTGACGCGAGTATCCAACATTTATAAGTCCGAAAGTCATCAGAGGTCCCCTTGAAGCCAAACAGAAAGTAATAAAACACAAATGAATAAACGTACTGTAAATTCCGTACTTTCTTTGTACGCTTTGAACCCTGCGGCTTATAGAACGGTGCGGCCAATTGATGGATTTTTCTTTGCTGAATAGTTTTCATTAAACACATACACATGTGTTGTTATTTGTGCTATGGCGCCATCGTTTGGATGAGTTCACTCACTGCCGGTGCAGCTGGGTGAAAGCCTACAAGTGTTTCCGGCTCTTTATGGCTTTTTGAACCGGAAGTAGATGTGCCGTTCCGTCTTCTAATCATCCATAGCGTTTCTACTTATCTGGATTCTTCATGCATCACTTCCAGCAACGTGTGTGATGTCTGTAGGGGTGTTTTCATGCACATGTGTACGTGCTGTCGTAATGTAACGAAGCTAGCGTCGTTAGCATTAGCTAATATGCTCGCACGTTTACGAGTGTCTGTCTTTTTGTATTGTTTCGCTTTCACAAATTCCTCAGTAAATTCACCAAGACGTCACCGTGGAGTTAGTAGCTGCGTTTACATCGGGGCTCGAACTTAACCACGGCAAAAAAATGCAACAATATTATCTAATAATGCAACAATATTATCTAATAATGCCACAATATTATCTAATAATGCAACAATATTATCTAATAATGCAACAGTATGATCTAATAATGACACAATATTATCTAATAATGACACAATATTATCTAATAATGCCACAATATTATCTAATAATGCAACAATATTATCTAATAATGCAACAATATTATCTAATAATGCCACAATATTATCTAATAATGCAACAATATTATCTAATAATGCAACAATATTATCTAATAATGCCACAATATTATCTAATAATGCAACAATATTATCTAATAATGCAACAATATTATCTAATAATGCCACAATATTATCTAATAATGCAACAATATTATCTAATGATGACACAATATTATCTAATAATGCAACAATATTATCTAATAACGCGACAATTTTATGTAATAACACGACAATATTATCCAACAATGCGACAATATTATCTAATTATGCAAGAATATTACCTAATAATGCAACAATATTATCTAATAATGCAACAATATTATCTAGTAATGCAACAGTATCATTTAATAATGCAACAGTAATACTTAACAATGCAAAAATATTATCTAATAATGCAACAATATGATCTAATAATGCACAATATTATCTAATAATGCCACAATATTATCTAATAATGCAACAATATTATCAAATAATGCCACAATATTATCTAATAATGCAACATTATCTAATAACGCGACAATTTTATCTAATAACACGACAATATTATCCAACAATATTATCTAATTATGCAACAATATTATCTAATAATGCAAAAATATTATCTAATAATGCAACAATATTATCTAAAAATGCAAAAATGTTATCTAATAATGCAACAATATTATCTAATAATGCCACAATATTATCTAATAATGCAACAATATTATCTAATAATGACACAATATTATCTAATAATGCAACAATATTATCAAATAATGCCACAATATTATCTAATAATGCAACATTATCTAATAACGCGACAATTTTATCTAATAACAAGACAATATTATCCAACAATATTATCTAATTATGCAACAATATTATCTAATAATGCAAAAATATTATCTAATAATGCAACAATATTATCTAAAAATGCAAAAATATTATCTAATAATGCAACAATATTATCTAATAATGCCACAATATTATCTAATAATGCAACAATAGTATCTAATAATGACACAATATTATCTAATAATGCAACAATATTATCTAATAATGACACAATATTATCTAATAATGCAACATTATCTAATAACGCGACAATTTTATCTAATAACACGACAATATTATCCAACAATATTATCTAATTATGCAACAATATTATCTAACAATGCAAAAATATTATCTAATAATGCAACAATATTATCTAAAAATGCAAAAATATTATCTAATAATGCAACAATATTATCTAATAATGCCACAATATTATCTAATAATGCAACAATATTATCTAATAATGACACAATATTATCTAATAATGCAACAATATTATCTAATAATGACACAATATTATCTAATAATGCCACAATATTATCTAATAATGACACAATATTATCTAATAATGACACAATATTATCTAATAATGCAACATTATCTAATACGCCCTCATGACTTGCCGTAATGCCCTAAAAAAATTGACCAGGATCAGCAGCAAGAACATGCCGTGACCGCTCTTGACTTTTTACTTGTTAATGGACGAGGGATGTAACAATAAACGGTACAATGATAATTTGCGATAAAACTCCAGACGGTTAGTAATACCGTCTATTTTTATTTACAGAGAAACCGTCGTTTATTAATGACGGTTAATATCGCATGCGCACTAGGGTCATTTGGCTTGATAATCATGGCGGACTAACTACACGGACTTTGCTCCGGAGATTTCCCCTCGGAGTAAACGGAGCCAAGCGCCTGGTGTAACGTAATTTTCACTCGTGATTTAGGGCTATATAAGTAAAGATTGATTGATTGATTGATTGATTGATTGAGGTGTCTGATACCTGCTCATTCAGCCAAGACTCTGTGAAGCTTGTAAACGTAATATTGTCAGAGAAAGTCATATAATGGAACCGTAGGAAAAAGGTGTCTTTGTCTACTAGTCTTCACTGCAGCAACTCATATCTGACTTGTGATGTTTCCTCCTCCAGTATCGACTGGACCTCTCCACGGTTCTAAAGTTAGCCTCAGAAGAACACGGTCTACAGTTCTACAGGCCGCAGATGTCGCAGTGTGGCTGCGGTACAAAGATGCACATTACACGCTGAAGCTCCCTCCCATTCAAGCAATCAAAGCGCTGTTAATTGGTACAATTACTGAGACAAGAGGGCAGAGAACAACAAGGGGAGCCGAGTGTACGGGAAAGAGAAACATGCACCTTAGAACGGCAAATGGCGCTGATATACCAGTATGTGAAATATTCACTATTTGTAGTAGTTTGCATGTCTTATTGCCCTAACCCATCTGGACCTGACTGCTTGTTCCGCAGCTGCATGGCGTGGGTTTTATGTCTGCCGTGTTTTACTGCGAGACGGGCGACGGAGCGGAGAGAGAGAGAGAGAGAGAGAGAAGACACAAAAGTGCTCTTGGTGCAGAGCTTGAGTGCGGAGAAGAAGCTGCTTCCATAAACCCTCCTTATAATACCCCGCAGTCATGTTTTTCATTAAAAACAATCACTGACAACACTTTAATGGTCGGGAAGTCATTACCACAAGGATGCTTTCACACAGAGAATAACTCCGACACCGTCAAAGGGTTGGTCGTTTATGGCAAAAATGTATTAAAATCCCTCGGTGACCTTATTTAGTTGTACGTGGTTAGGGGCGTGACTCGAGTTTAGTTACCAAATATGGCTCCTGGCATCACATGGACAAAGGTAAGACCTTCTGGAGGGAAGTTCTGTGGTCAGATGACACGAAAATTGAGCTGTTTGGAGGAGAAAAGGTGAGGCCTTTATTCCCAGGAACACCAGGCCTACCGTCAAGCATGGTGGTGGTAGTATTATGCTCTATCTAATATTGCTAAAATATTATCTAATAATGCAACAGTATCATTTAATAATGCAACAGTATTACTTAACAATGCAACAATATTATCTAATAATGCAACAGGATGATCTAATAATGACACAATATTATCTAATAATGACACAATATTATCTAATAATGCAACAATAGTATCTAATAATGACACAATATTATCTAATAATGACACAATATTATCTAATAATGCAACAATATTATCTAATAACGCGACAATTTTATCTAATAACACGACATTATCCAACAATGCAACAATATTATCTAATTATGCAACAATATTATCTAATAATGCAACAATATTATCTAATAATGCAACAATATTATCTAGTAATGCAACAGTATCATTTAATAATGCAACAGTAATACTTAACAATGCAACAATATTATCTAATAATGCAACAATATTATCAAATAATGCCACAATATTATCTAATAATGCAACATTATCTAATAACGCGACAATTTTATCTAATAACACGACAATATTATCCAACAATATTATCTAATTATGCAACAATATTATCTAATAATGCAAAAATATTATCTAATAATGCAACAATATTATCTAAAAATGCAAAAATATTATCTAATAATGCAACAATATTATCTAATAATGCCACAATATTATCTAATAATGCAACAATATTATCTAATAATGACACAATATTATCTAATAATGCAACATTATCTAATAACGCGACAATTTTATCTAATAACACGACAATATTATCCAACAATATTGTCTAATTATGCAACAATATTATCTAATAATGCAAAAATATTATCTAATAATGCAACAATATTATCTAAAAATGCAAAAATATTATCTAATAATGCAACAATATTATCTAATAATGCCACAATATTATCTAATAATGCAACAATATTATCTAATGACACAATATTATCTAATAATGCAACAATATTATCTAATAATGACACAATATTATCTAATAATGACACAATATTATCTAATAATGCAACATTATCTAATAACGTGACAATTTTATCTAATAACACAACAATATTATCCGACAATGCGACAATATTATCTAATTATGCAATAGTACTATCTAATAATGCAAAAATATTATCTAATAATGCAACAATATTATCTAATAGTGCAAAAATATTATCTAATAATGCAACAATATTATCTAATAATGCAACATTATCTAATAATGCGACAATTTTATCTAATAACACGACAATATTATCCAACAATGCGACAATATTATTTAATAATGCAACAATATTATCTAATAATGCAACAGTATTATCTAATAATGAAAAAATATTATCTAATAATGCAACAATATTATCTAACAATGCAATAGTATTATCTAACAATGCAACAATATTATCTAATAATGAAAAAATATTATCTAATAATGCAACAATATTATCTAATAATGAAAAAATATTATCTAATAATGCAACAATATTATCTAATAATGCAACAAATGTTAAATTATCCTACACTAAACGTCTGCTTGACTTGAAGTTATCCATCACATCGTACTGTATATTCCGCACTACAAGCCGCCACTTTTGTCCTGCGCTGTGAATCCTGCGGCTGATAAAACGGTGCGGCTAATTTATGGATTTTTCTGACAGTCATAATGCAAAAAAGTCCAAAAAAAACTAACATTTTGCTGTTTGGCCACAATACCCAGCACTATGTTTGGAGGAGAAAAGGTGAGGCCTTTAATCCCAGGAACACCATGCCTACCGTCAAGCAAGGTGGTGGTAGTATTATGCTCTGGGCCTGTTTTGCTGCCAATGCTTTACAGAGAGTAAATGGGACAATAAAAAAGGAGGATTACCTCCAAATTCTTCAGGGCAATCTAAAATCATCAGCCCGGAGGTTGGGTCTTGGGCGCAGTTGGGTGTTCCAACAGGACAATGACCCCAAACACACCTCAAAAGTGGTAAAGGAATGGCTAAATCAGGCTAGAATGAAGGTTTTAGAATGGCCTTCCCAAAGTGGACAATGCTGAAGAAACAAGTCCATGTCAGAAAAGCAACACATTTAGCTGAACTGCACCAATTTTGTCAAGAGGAGAAGCTTGCCAGAAGCTTGTGGATGGCTACCAAAAGCGCCTTATTGCAGGTAAACTTGCCAAGGGACATGTAAGCAAATATTAACATTGCTGTATGTATACTTTTGAGCCAGCACATTTGCTCACATTTTCAGTAGACCCATAATAAATTCATAAAAGAAGCAAACTTCATGAATGTTTTTTGTGACCAACAAGTATGTGCTCCAATCACTACATCACAAAAAAATAAGAGTTGTAGAAATGATTGGAAATTCAAGACATCCATGACATGTTCTTTACAAGTGTATGTAAAATTTTGACCGCAACTGTAAAATCCTTTCATTTTCTCAAAACTTGACAATGCGCTTTATAACCCGGTGCGCCTAATGTACGGAATAGGAGAGGTCATTTTATTTGGTACACGGTGTAATGATAAGTCTGACCAGTAGATGGCAGTCACACACAAGAGATTCGTGTAGACTGCAATATGACGGCAGTAAACGACACCAAAACTTTAAATGTTCCTTTGTGAATATAGAACATTACACACGGCGCTCAAAAATCTATCAAAATGTTTTAGCACAACTTTGGTAAGCTATGAAGCCACACCACTTGATGGATTGTCGATGCATTACGGCTACCGTAGTCAGACGTACTGTGCTTCAACATATGGCACCCATTAGCAGAAATATTAACCAGCGTTTTGTTTCGCAATATTATGTAAAACCAATTTTTCTGACCTTCTGGTACCTGTATTTGGGATCTACGCGAGTCCGCCTCTGTCGTCTGTGCCGACGCCGTAGTCGATTAGCTCCTTCTTTATCTCTATCTTCTTGTTATGGGGCGTAAACTTCTAACTTATATCAGTCAGTAAACTCGCTTTGAAAGCACTAAAACATACCGGTGTAATGAGTTTACATTATTCACCCAAGTAAATTTAGTTATTGGAGTTCCGGTCGGACGTTTTTTCATGGGACACATTTCCGGCGTTGTTGTTGCACTTGTGAGCCACGGATGAGAAGGTGCTTCTACTTTTTAGAGGCGGTATAGTACCGAATATGATTAATTAGTATCGCAGTATTTTACTAGTACTGGTATACCGTACAACCCTAGTACATATTATTGTTCTTGTATTACTCATTGGGCTAACCCTGGGACCTCTGGTACTAAATGTTGGGCCATCTCATGTGTGCTGGTATGACAATAAAGTTTCTTGAATCCGTGACTACTTACTGACACTCAGCATCAAGGGTTGGAATTGGGTGTTAAATCACCAAAAATGATTCCCGGGCGTGGCCACCGCTGCTGCTCACTGCTCCCTTCACCTCCCAGGGGGGTGATCAAGGGTGATGGGTCAAATGCAGAGACTAATTTCACCACACCTAGTGTGTGTGTGACAATCATTGGTACTCTCTAACCCAGGGGTCACCAACACGGTGCCCGCGGGCACCAGGTAGCCCGTAAGGACCAGATGAGTAGCCCGCCTGTTCTAAAAATAGCTCAAATAGCAGCACTTACTAGTGAGCTGCCTCTATTTTTTTAATTTTATTTATTTACTAGCAAGCTGTTCTCGCTTTGCTCGACATTTTTAATTCTAAGAGAGACAAAACTCAAAATAGAATTTGAAAATCCAAGAAAATATTTTAAAGACTTGGTCTTCACTAACTGACAAAGAAACAGATAACAGATTTGGTGTCCAGTTCAAAGTGGGACATGATTTATTTAAAAATTGGAGAGTTGACTTTTGTATTTTACATGAGTTATTATTTGTACAAACATGGTGCAAAGTAATTCATGATTTGTTAAAAAATGTTAGTGGCTAGCTAGTTAAAATGGGATATTGTGATTTCACAAGACTGTCTTAGAAGTGATCATTTGAAAATGTTCAATTTGAAAAATGTGCACTTAGAGAAAATATAAAAATAAAGTGTTGCATATTGATATTTATCTGTTTTTATATATATTTATTGTGAGAAATCATTAAGATGATCAGTGTTTCCACATAGATAAATATCATTAATTATTAATAATAACATAGAGTTAAAGGTAAATTGAGCAAATTGGCTATTTCTGGCAATTTATTTAAGTGTGTATCGAACTGGTAGCCCTTCGCATTAATCAGTACCCAAGAAGTAGCTCTTGGTTTCAAAAAGGTTGGTGACCCCTGCTCTAACCTATTGTTGCTAGGTCGATCCTGTCAAAACGACAAAAGGGTCTGAAATATGTATTTCACGGGTGCATTAACGGTATCAAACTGACACAAGAAAATATTGCCTTTGACTGGGTTAGTTTTGCGGGTTGGTAAGTCAGTTCCGGGTTAGGATCGCCTCCTGGTAGTCTCGTGCGTGCGGCAGTGTAACAACAAGCAGTCCGAGTCGAAACAAAACAAACCGAGGGACTTACCAGGTAACCAGCAGTACCAACCCATTCTCCGCAGGCCATGAAGTTACACTAAGCGGCCAGTTTTCTATGTTTGGGCACTTAAACCATCTATAACTGCAGAACACTGACTAAAGTATCAGCATGAAACGCAACATCAGGACCAACTGGGGATTCAGTACCTTGTTTAACAATAATTACCGTGGTCATGGATCTGCCACTTGAGGAAATGCTATTTTAACCTCTTCAAACCAGCAGAAAAATGCAAACTCCACACAGATGTGAGACGGCAGGGATGATAATCATTCTTACTGTGCCAATCCAAGATGAGCGGCACTATCTTTGCAAAAGAAGAACTGTTGGTACAGTTGTTGTCCCTGAAATTGTACAGCGCATCAAATGGTAAGTGAGCCTATGTATAATTGTAGCAGACGCAATGGGCCCTGAACTCAACACAAGTGCTGTGGAAAAAAAAGCAGCAATACGATACAGAGCCTGTTGTCTAGCGGACTGCGGACTGCACGCATGACTTGCACACACACCGACGGGCAAAACAGCAATTATGACTCCATTCTGAGTCATCAGCAGGGCAGACAGGAGACAATTCCAATCTAAACTGATATTGGAAGACGCTAAGACCCAAACTCTAACCCTGCCTTTTCAGTTAAAATAGTGTCTACAGGTCATTCAGTTCTCCCCTGCATGGAATCTTTAAAGGCCTACTGAAAGCCACTACTACCGACCACGCAGTCTGATAGTTTATATATCAATGATGAAATCTTAACATTGCAACACATGCCAATACGGCCGGGTTAACTTATAAAGTGACATTTTAAATTTCCCGCTAAACTTCCGGCTGAAAACGTCTCGATATGATGACGTATGCGCGTGACGTCAACGGTTGAAGCGGAAGTATTGGGACACCATTGTATCCCAATACAAAAAAGCTCTGTTTTCATCGCAAAATTCCACAGTATTCTGGACATCTGTGTTGGTGAATCTTTCGCAATTTGTTCAATTAATAATGGAGACTGCAAAGAAGAAAGCTGTAGGTGGGATCGGTGTATTAGCGGCTGGCTGCAGCAACACAACCAGGAGGACTTTGAGTTGGATAGCAGACGCGCTACCGTGACTACAGCTTTGGCTTCCAAACATTTGACCGCTTGCCCGTACATGCGTGGCGCTATGTACATGTCACGTACGTAACTTTGGGGAAATATATGTTTCTTGCCGACTCTGATGGCGGCCGGGGTGTCGTCGAAAGCTACAACGCCGCTGTCCTCACCTTGACTTCCTCCGTCTCCGGGCCGCCGACCGCATCGATGATCGGGTGAAGTCCTTTGTTGCGTTGTTGATCGCTGGAACGCAGGTGAGCACGGGTGTTGATGAGCAGATGAGAGCTGGCGTAGGTGGAGAGCTAATGTTTTTAGCATAGCTCTGTCGAGGTCCCGTAGCTAAGTTAGCTTCAATGGCGTCGTTAGCAACAGCATTGATAGGCTTCGCCAGGCGGTACAGCATTAACTGTGTGGTTACAGGTCCAGAGTTTGGTAGTATTGTTGATCTTCTGTCTATCCTTCCAGCCAGGGGCTTATTTCGTCTGTTTCTATATGCATTTAAGCACGATGCTATCACGTTAGCTCTGTAGCTAAAGTGCTTCGCCGATGTATTGTCGTAGAGATAAAAGTCACTGTGAATGTCCATTTCGCGTTCTCGACTCTCATTTTCAAGAGGATATAGTATCCGAGGTGGTTTAAAATACAAATCCGTGATCCACAATAGAAAAAGGAGAGAGTGTGGAATCCAATGAGCCCTTGTACCTAAGTTACGGTCAGAGCGAAAAAAGATACGTCCTGCACTGCCCTCTAGTCCTTCACTCTCACGTTCCTCATCCACAAATCTTTCATCCTGGCTCAAATTAATGGGGTAATCGTCGCTTTCTCGGTTCGAATCTCTCTCGCTGCATTGTAAACAATGGTAAAATGTGAGGAGTCCTTCCTCCGGTGCCGTCACGCTACTTCCGGTATAGGCAAGGCTTTTTTTTTTATCAGCGACCAAAAGTTGCAAACTTTATCGTCGATGTTCTCTACTAAATCCTTTCATCAAAAATATGGCAATATCGCGAAATGATCAAGTATGACACATAGAATGGATCTGCTATTCCTGTTTAAATAAAAAAAAAATCATTTCAGTAGGCCTTTAAAACATCTCCATCACAACACAGCTCTGATTGACAAACTGAAAGAGACCCGAATGAGGTCTAAAAGCAATGAAGGAAAAGAGTCTCATATTTGGTGGTTCGGCTGGATTTCCCCTTCGCTTGGGTCCAGACCTTGAATACGCCAAGTACGCTGACTTGTCTGGCATCATGACACCAAACAATGTATTTTCCACAGTCAAAACAATAAATCACAGCCGCAATGAGGAACTGTGCAGTATATCCTCCACTGAACAGCACCCAAGATCATGTCATCCAATCTCACAAAGTACGCCAGGCCAAACCCAGAACGTTGGCATGGCTACGAATCGACAATTTAAGGTCAATTTGTTGGTTCTCTTGTAATTGGCAAATTAAGTCCGCCTCCTCCCATGGAAATTGGTAATAGCGGAAGCTATTTTACACCGGGGCGGGATTTTAAGTAGGAATTCCCAGCATAACTGTGTCCAATTCAGCTAAATGTGCCTAGAGCCATAATATAGCTTCTCCGACCGAAGCCAAAGACCCCACTTTCACCGGGTTTTCTAAGGAGGCCCGTCACGCCGATGTGCCGTGAAATTCAGCGGGTTAAAAAACGAAACAGCCGGAGTGTGTCAATTCCACCGCTGTCTTCAGTGTCGTAAACAGCTGGCCAAGTCTTTATCGGGCGGTGAGAACATTCAAGTCTGATTCTGCAATATGTTTTGGGTCTGACTCATGTTTCAGTTGGCCAGCTGCACGTTCGCAAAAACATCCACGGGCCTAGGTTGACAAAGGGAGTTGAACACGACCCCTTCTTATCCATTTTTCAGGGGCTAGGAAACAGACGCTTGCTGTTTCCAGAACATTCCATGGCAGCCCGCGAGGACAGACAATCTAATCCTAGGTGTGATTTGTGGAGCCAATCGAGTAAGTATCGATGCATTCCAGCATAGACTGTGAGTGTGGAGGAGTCAAAAACTGTTCGATGCTAACCAAGAACAATGGAGGACAATGAATGTCTCCGGTATTTACATCTCCACATGGGGTTGCTATTATTGAAGAGGAGACTGAGGGCAGCAACAAAATAGACCGCTGATGAATTCACGCTCGACAACTTGCTTTTAGCTCGTTGTCTAGCGCTCTTGCCTCTCAATCATGTGACCCCGATGACCAAGATCTGAGCCAAGTACACTGAACAAAAAATATCCTTTTGTTTTTGCTCCCATTTTTCACGAGTTGAAATCAAAGATCTAAACGTTTACTATATACACAAAAGAGCTATTCCTCTCAAATATTGTTCACAAATCTGTGTTAGTGAGCATTTCTTCTCTGCCAAGATAATCCATCCCACCTCACAGGTGTGGCATATCGAGATGCTGATAAAACAGCATGATTATTGTACAGGTATACCCATACTTGCCAACCTTGAGACCTCCAATTCCGGGAGGTGGGGGGTGGGGCGTGGTCAGGGGATGGGCGGGCGTGATTGGGGGCGTGGTTAAGAGGGGAGGAGTATATTTACAGCTAGAATTCACCAACTCGAGTATTTCATATATATTTCATATCTATATATATATATATATATATATATATATATATATATATATATATATATATATATATATATATATATATATATATATATATATATATATATATAGATATCTATATATATATATATATATATATATATATATATATATAGATATATATATATATATATATATATATATATATATATATATATATATATATATATATATATATATATATATATATATATATATATATATATATGTATGTATGAAATACTTGACTTTCAGTGAATTCTAACTATATTTATATATATGTATATATTTATTTTATTATACATAGAAATAAAATAAATACTTGAATTTCAGTGTTCCGGAGGGTATCCAGTAGATGGCAGTATTGTCCTGTTTAAGAGTGTCACAACATTGTTGTTTACGGCAGACGAACTGCTTTACGGTAGACGAAAACGTGACTGCTGTTGTTGTGTGTTGTTACCGCGCTGGGAGGACGTTGATGAAACTGCCTAACAATAAACCCACATAAGAAACCAAGAACTCGCCCTCGATCATTCGACAGTTATAACGTGATTGGGCAGGCACGCTGTTTATATCGTGGGAAAGCGGACGTGAAAACAGACTGTCGCCGCTGTCCCCACTCAGGTCCGCATTGAGCTGGAGGGGGCGTGGCCTCCAGCTCCGGCTGAATTCCGGGAGTTTATCGGGAGAAAATTTCTTCCGGGAGGTTATCGGGGAAAGGCGCTGAATTCCGGTAGGGTTGGCAAGTATGGATGTACCTTAGGCTGCCCACTATAAAAGGCCAGACTGAAATGTGCAGTTTTATCACACAGCACAATGCCACAGATGTCGCAAGTTTTGAGGGAGCGTGCAGTCGGCTTGCTGACTGCAGGAATGTCCACCAGAGCTGTTGCCCGTGAATTGAATGTTAAAGGCCTACTGAAATGAAATGTTTTTATTTAAACGGGGATAGCAGATCCATGCTATGTGTCATACTTGATCATTTCGCGATATTACCATATTTTTGCTTAAAGGATTTAGTAGAGAACATCTACGATAAAGTTTTGGTCGCTGATAAAAAAAAGCCTTGCCTGTACCGGAAGTAGCGTGACGTCGCAGGTTGAAGGACTCCTCACATTTCCCCATTGTTTACACCAGCAGCGAGAGCGATTCGGACCGAGAAAGCGACGATTACCCCATTAATTTGAGCGAGGATGAAAGATTTGTGGATGAGGAACGTGAGAGTGAAGGACTAGAGTGCAGTGCAGGACGTATCTTTTTTTGCTCTGACCGTAACTTAGGTACAAGGGTTCATTGGATTCCACACTTTCTCCTTTTTCTATTGTGGATCACAGATTTGTATTTTAAACCACCTCGGATACTATATCCTCTTGAAAATGAGAGTCGAGAACGCGAAATGGACATTCACAGTGACTTTTATCTCCACGACAATACATCGGCGAAGCACTTTAGCTACGGAGCTAACATGATAGCATCGGGCTTAACTGCTGATAGAAACAAAATAAATAAAACACTGATTGGAAGGATAGACAGAAAATCAACAATACTATTAAACCATGGACCTGTAACTATACACGGTTAATGCTTTCCAGCCTGGCGAAGCTTAACAATGCTGTTGCTAACGACATCATTGAAGCTAACTTAGCTACGGAACCTCACAGAGCTATGCTAAAAACATTAGCTATCCACGTACGCCAGCCAGCCCTCATCTGCTCATCAACACCCGTGCTCACCTGCGTTCCAGCGATCGACGGAGCGACGAAGGACTTCAACCGATCATCGATGTGGTCGGCGGTTAGCGTCGGATAGCGCGTCTGCTATCCAACTCATAAAGTCCTCCTGGTTGTGTTGCTGCAGCCAGCCGCTAATACACCGATCGCACCTACAGCTTTCTTCTTTGCAGTCTTCATTGTTCATTAAACAAATTGCAAAAGATTCACCAATACAGATGTCCAGAATACTGTGGAATTTTGCGATGAAAACAGAGCTTTTTGTATTGGATACAATGGTGTCCGAATACTTCCGTTTCAACCATTGACGTCACGCGCATACGTCATCATACAGACGTTTTCAACCGGAAGTTTCGCGGGAAATTTAAAATTGCACTTTATAAGTTAACCCGGCCGTATTGGCATGTGTTGCAATGTTAAGATTTAATCATTGATATATAAACTATCAGACTGCGTGGTCGGTAGTAGTGGCTTTCAGTAGGCCTTTAATTTCTCTACCATAAGAGAGAGAATTTGGCAGAACATCCAACCAGCCTCACAATCGCAGACCACGTGTAACCACACTAGCCCAAGACCTCCAAATCCAGCAGGTGCACCTCAATGATCGTCTAAGACCAGCCACTGCAACAATTGGCTTGCATAACCAAATAATTTCTGCACAAACTGTGAGAAACCATCTCAGGGAATCTCTTCTGCATGCAACTGCACATTTCAGAGTGGCCTTTTTAAGGCACACCTGTGCAATAATCATGCTGTTTTAATTAGCACCTAGATATGCCAGACCTGTGAGGTGGGATGGATTATCTTCTTTACCGTATTTCCTTGAATTGGCGCCGGGAATATGGTATTCGCATGCCTCGAATTACAGCCGGGTCAAACTGGTTTCGCAAAATAATTAGCGCATGCTTGGCACTTCCGCCGGGTCAAATATGAGTCATTAAATGACTCCCGCCTCCTGGTGGTAGAGGGCGCTAGTGATCCTTCTTGCGACAGCTGGTACTGCAGAAGAGTGCTGCAGAAGAAGACAACCAGCAGCAAGAGTGCGCAGCCATTGTTTGCTTGGACTTTTACCATGGAGGATTACATATCTAGAATAAAACGGTTTTCTAAACTGGACTTTCAATCGAAGCAGGAGGTAGTACTTAAAAGGAAGATCTCCATCGAGACAGAGAGACTTTTAAAACTGAAGAAAGATAAGGAAGACTTCTATATCGATGCTTTTCTTCAAAAGGAGCTGGCATGGACTCATTTATACCTAAAGGTAAGACAATAACGTTTTTTTTAATTAAATGTGCTTTTCATGATAAGGTAAGCGCCGGAGTGAGAAGAGGTTTTAAAATAATTAGCGCATGCTTGGCCATCCCGCAGGCTTCTGGTAAGCGCCGGAGTGACAGGAGGTTTTAAATTAATTAGCGACCCTGCGGCTATTCAAGGAAATACGGTATATTATTGTTCAGTGTAGGTACCAGGCAGTGAAAAAGGGACACAACATGCAACAAGCTTTGTTATGCAACACTTGGTCCTAAAACCAGCATGACTCATGCATGTCAATGAATCCATTCGTGCACCTTCCAGCTTTCAATTGTGTTGTTTAACTTACGATCAAGTCCGTTGATGTACTTCATGGATATCTCGCAATGGCCCCACACAGCGCTGACGATGGGATGGAGCTTCTTGCCTTTCAACCCTCGGAACGCCACTCCTAAGTACTGTCCTTCCACCATGAAGCTCAGCGTCCCTTCGTCCATGTCCAGAATGACCAGCAGAGAGTCCGGCAGGGTGAACGACTCCTCCGGCTCCAGGAAAGAAGGGTAAGTTGGCAGCGAGCTGTGCGCCCGGTTTTTGCTGTCGTGATAGAGGCGGTTACGTCCCAGATCCCAGCCCCAGGACTCGCAGTCTGACCCCACCAAGGCAGTGTACCCCACAGAATGTAAGGCAGCTTCAGAGGTAGCCACCCCGACGATAGCGTGGGTTCCACGCTGCCTGGAGGGCCAGTGAATCCTCCAGACGTGCAGGCCCCTCGTGTATCCAACCCGGCCTCGGATGCAGTCCGTGCTCTGAGCGACCGGGTGGCGGTGAAATGTCAACTTATCCTCCTCTTTGATGAAAATGTTCAAAGAACGATCGTCCGAGTTCCACGCGTGACGAAGTTGTGTCTCCGGTGGGGCGCACGGCATGTCCAGAAGGAGATCCAGCCTGGGAGGTTTGGAGAAATCCGGGCCCCTCAACTCCGGGTGCTGCCTGCGTTGAGCCGAGGGCCGGTAGGACGGGGAGCCACCGCTTTCGCCGCGGCCGTCCACGGATTTGATGCCACCTGAAATCTTCTGGCCCATGGCTGGGATGGATCAGGTGGCGGCAGCAGGGGACGGGGGGTGGGGTGGTGTTTGTGCAGGTGGGTGCTGCGTTGGACGGAGCGTGACGTTACCTCATCAATGCGGTGGAGCTGAGGCGAGAGGTCCCGACTGGGGGGTGGTGGAGGGAGATGGAGGAGGAGGAAGTTATGAATGAAAGAGGAACGTGACCTGGTTTCATGCCCCGGATGTCTTCAGGAGGACACAGCTGCGGCTGCTAACTCTGTTGACAGAGGACAAGAGAGAGACAAATGTTACACAAATGTCGGAAAATAGACACAAACAAACATTCAGGTAAACGGTACTCAGAGTTTGGACCCCTACCAAGACGGAACAGTCTTAAATCCAGTCTAACCTAAGTGAGGGGTCTCCAACTTTCACCATTAGAGCTAGGGCTGCAACCATTAATCCATTAAATCGATTTATTAGGAAAAAGGCTTTGATTTATATTATGTCTCTTCAATTGATCGTTAAACAAGATCAAAATAAATAACATTTTTAATTGTAATGCACACGTGTTAAAAGTACAATTTCTATGTACATTTATTACAGAAAATAAGCAGAAAAATCTTTGTTTATTTCAACCATTTTCCCTCAAATATGCATTAAAGGCCTACTGAAAGCCACTACTACCGACCACGCAGTCTGATAGTTTATATATCAATGATGAAATCTTAACATTATAACACACGCCAATACGGCCGGGTTAACTTATAAAGTGACATTTTAAATTTGCCGCTAAACTTCCGGTTCGAAACGCCTCTGAGGATGACGTATGCGCGTGACGTAGACCGGCGAACACGGGTATGCCTTCCACATTGAAGCCAATACGAAAAAGCTCTGTTTTCATTTCATAATTCCACAGTATTCTGGACATCTGTGTTCGTGAATCTGTTGCAATCATGTTCATTGCATTATGGAGAAGGAAGCTGAGCAAGCAAAGAAGAAAGTTGTCGGTGCGAAATGGACGTATTTTTCGAACGTAGTCAGCCACAACAGTACGCAGCCGGCGCTTCTTTGTTTACATTCCCGAAAGATGCAGTCAAGATGGAAGAACTCGGATAACAGAGACTCTAACCAGGAGGACTTTTGTCTTCGTAACACAGACGCCTGTAGAGAACTGGGACAACACAGACTCTTACCAGGATTACTTTGATTTGGATGACAAAGACGCAGACGTGCTACTGTGAGTATGCAGCTTTGGCTTCTAAACATTTGATCGCTTGACCGTATGTGCGCAACTTTTTTTTGCGTATGTACGTAACTTTTTAAAAATATATAAGCTTTATGAACCTTGGGTTAGGTGAACGGTCTTTTGGGCTGAGTGATTGTGTGTGTTGATCAGGTGTTTGAATTGTATTGGCGTGTTCTATGGAGCTAGGAGCTAGCAGAGGAGCTAGGAGCTAGCGTAACAAACACGCAGGTGTTTTTATGCAGGATTAATTTGTGGCATATTAAATATAAGCCTGGTTGTGTTGTGGCTAATAGAGTATATATATGTCTTGTGTTTATTTACTGTTGTAGTCATTCCCAGCTGAATATCAGGTCACCCCCGGCTCTCACAGCATCTTCCCTATCTGAATAGCTTCAACTCCCCACTAGTCCTTCACTTGCACTTTACTCATCCACAAATCTTTCATCCTCGCTCAAATTAATGGGGAAATTGTCGCTTTCTCGGTCCGAATCTCTCTCACTTCATGCGGCCATCATTGTAAACAATAGGGAACTTTGCGTATATGTTCAACTGACTACGTCATGCTACTTCCGGTAGGGGCAAGCCTTTTTTTTTATCAGATACCAAAAGTTGCAATCTTTATCGTCGTTGTTCTATACTAAATCCTTTCAGCAAAAATATGGCAATATCGCGAAATGATCAAGTATGACACATAGAATAGATCTGCTATCCCCGTTTAAATAAAAAAAAATCATTTCAGTAGGCCTTTAAGACTGTAAAGGGAGTTTGATCCAAATACTCGATTAATCCAACAGACTAATTCAATGTTTACTTATCATTCAATGTTTACTTCTGTAGCCCTAAATCACGAGTGTCTCAAAGGGCTGCACAAGCCACAACGACATCCTCGGCTCAGATCCCACATCCGGGCAAGGAAAAACTCACCCCAATGGGATGACAATGAGAAGCCTTGGATATGTGGGGACCCCCCGCAGTCTACAATAACACCAGAGATACCGTAAATTCCAGACTATAGGCCTCTTCTGTTTTCCTACACTTTGACCCCTGCGGCTTATAAGACGGAGCAGCTAATTTGTGGATTTTTCTTCACTGACGGCAATGATGAAAATCAATTTATAAAAAAACAAGCAAAAACACTCGCAGGGTGTTTTATTGTGTGTGCTATGGCGCCATGTTTTGGACGAATTAACTCCCTTTTTTTTTTTTTTTTTTCAAAATCGGAGTGCTGTTCAGTCTTGTAGCCATCCATAGCGTTTTTACCCATATGGATTTTTCATCCGTCACTCCAAGCAACGATTGTAAGTTTTACAATATAACTAAAACGGTTCATACTTACTAAACTGTCCCATGTGTGATGTCTGTGCGAATGTTTTCATGCATATGTATATGTGCTGTCGTAATGTAATCAAGCTTGCATTGTTAGCATTAGCTACTATGCTAACACGTTTACAGGTGTCCGTGTAAAATGCAGAGGGTAATTTCACCACACCGAGTGTGTATGTGACTATCAGTGTTAACTTGAACTTTTTAGTATTAGTAATTTACAATGGGATTTTTATTGTATTGTTTCAGTTTCACAAATTCCTCAGTAAATTCACCAAAACGTCACTGTGGAGTTATTGAGTCTGTTTAGCTGATTGGAGAGCCAGCTTGCGCAGCTAGTGGGTCCATGACGATGACTTCTGTTTTGTTTAATCTGCCGTTTTACTGCCATGTTACAGGCACCTATTGGAAACAATTGAGGTACGTAAATAAACATTTTAAAAATATTTCTCTGTAAAAAGCTCATGTCACAATGTATATATCAGCGGCTTGTAGTCCGGTGTGGCCAATATATGAAAACATATTTTTTTTCTTCAAAAATGGGGTGGGTATGGCTTATATCCCGGTGTGCTCTATATTCCGGAAAATACAGTAGATGCTAGATTTGTTACTGGTCGTTTTTAATAACAAAAGAGTGACTATAAGTATATAAAAAAAACTAATTAAACAAAGTACATTGAACAATAAGCAGCAACAATTGAAAAATAGAGCAAAATGATATAATGTAAGAAAAAAATATAGTAATACCAATTTGTTTTGAATGTATGTATACCATTTATTCTCCTTCTGATAGACAATGTATGCATTATATATGCACCACGCCCCTAGCCACAAGTATCTTGGCAATCTAGGGGAAAATGTAAGAACAAAATATAGTAATACCAATTTGTTTAGAATGTACAGTATGTATAATTTTTTTTTCCTTTTGATAAAAAATATATGCATCATATATGCACCCCGCCCCTAGCCACAGGTATCTTGGCAATCTAGGGGAAAATGTAAGAAAAAATATAGTAATACCAATTTGTTTTGAATGTATGTATACTTTTTTTTTCTCCTTTTGATAGAAAATATATGCATTATATATGCACCACGCCCCTAGCCACAGGTATCTGGGCAATCTAGGGGAAAATGTAAGAAAAAAATATAGTAATACCAATTTGTTTAGAATGTATGTATACATTGTTTTCCTTTTGATAGAAAATATATGCATTATATATGCACCACACCCCTAGCCACAGGTGTCTTGGCAATCTAGGGGAACATGTAAGAAAAAAATATAGTAATACCAATTTGTTTTGAATGTATGTATACATTGTTTTCCTTTTGATAGAAAATATATGCATCATATATGCACCACGCCCCTAGCCACAGGTATCTGGGCAATCTAGGGGAAAATGTAAGAAAAAAATATAGTAATACCAATTTTTTTTTATGTATGTATACATTTTTTCCCCTTTTGATAAAAAATATATGCATCATATATGCACCACGCCCCTAGCCACAGGTATCTTGGCAATCTAGGGGAAAATGTAAGAAAAAAATATAGTAATACCGATTTGTTTTGAATGTATTTATACTTTTTTTTCTCCTTTTTATAGAAAATATATGCATCATAAATGCATCACACCCATAGCCACAGGTATCTTGGCAACCTAGGGGAAAATGTAAGAACAAAATATAGTAATACCAATTTGTTTAGAATGTACAGTATGTATACTTTTTTTTTCCTTTTGATAAAAAATATATGCATCATAAATGCATCACACCCCTAGCCACAGGTATCTTGGCAATCTAGGGGAAAATGTAAGAAAAAATATAGTAATACCAATTTGTTTTGAATGTATGTATACATTTTTTTTTTCTTTTGATAGAAAATATATGCATTATATATGCACCACGCCCCTAGCCACAGGTATCTTGGCAATCTAGGGGAAAATGTAAGAAAAAAATATAGTAATACCAATTTGTTTTGAATGTATGTATACATTGTTTTCCTTTTGATAGAAAATATATGCATTATATATGCACCACACCCCTAGCCACAGGTGTCTTGGCAATCTAGGGGAACATGTAAGAAAAAAATATAGTAATACCAATTTGTTTTGAATGTATGTATACATTGTTTTCCTTTTGATAGAAAATATATGCATCATATATGCACCACGCCCCTAGCCACAGGTATCTGGGCAATCTAGGGGAAAATGTAAGAAAAAAATATAGTAATACCAATTTTTTTTTATGTATGTATACATTTTTTCCCCTTTTGATAAAAAATATATGCATCATATATGCACCACGCCCCTAGCCACAGGTATCTGGGCAATCTAGGGGAAAATGTAAGAAAAAAATATAGTAATACCGATTTGTTTTGAATGTATTTATACTTTTTTTTCTCCTTTTTATAGAAAATATATGCATCATAAATGCATCACACCCATAGCCACAGGTATCTTGGCAACCTAGGGGAAAATGTAAGAACAAAATATAGTAATACCAATTTGTTTAGAATGTACAGTATGTATACTTTTTTTTTCCTTTTGATAAAAAATATATGCATCATAAATGCATTACACCCATAGCCACAGGTATCTTGGCAACCTAGGGGAAAATGTAAGAAAAAAATATAGTACCAATTTGTTTTGAATGTATGTATAATTTGTTTTCCTTTTGATAGAAAATATATGCATCATAAATGCACCACACCACTAGCCACAGGTGTCTTGGCAATCTAGGGCAGGGGTCGGCAACCCGTGGCTCCGGAGCCGCATGCGGCTCTTTGACCACTCTGATGCGGCTCAGCTACACACTTGCCGACCCCTCCGATTTTCCCAGGAGACTTATGGATCTCAGTGTCTCTCATAGATAACTCCCAGGGAAAATATAATCCTATTTACACTCTAATTACTAGATAAAGGGAGTGCCCTAATTGCACTACAGTAATTGTCCTCTATAGCATTTACAAACAGCGTGCCAGCTCGGCCACATGTTGCATGTTGCTTTTACTTGCACACATAGGAGACAGCAAAGCATACTTACTCATCAGCCACACAGCTTACACTGACGGTAGCCGTATCAAACAACTTTAACATTGTTACTTTACAAATATGCGCCACACTGTGAACCCACACCAAAAAAGAATGAAAAACACATTTCTGGAGAACATCCCACTGTAACACAACATAAACACAACACAACCAATACCCAGAATCCCATGCAGCCCTAACTCTTCCGGTCTACATTATACACCCCCGCTACCACCAAATCCCCCCACACATCAACCCCCCCCCCCCTCTCCGTGCGTTGGTTGAGCGGAAGAGTTAGGGCTGCATGGGATTCTGGGTATTGGTACCGTCAGTGTAAGATGTGTGGCTGCTGAGGTAGTACGCCTTGCTGTCACTTACGTGAGCAAGCTGAAACTGCAATCTACATGTGGTTGAGCAGGTATACTGTTTTGGGCAGGCTGTAGAGGGCGCTAAAAGCAGTGCCATCACGCCCTGGTATTAGGTAGTCTCCCGGAAACAATTAGAGTGTTGGCAGGTATGACGCTATCAAGCGCCAATCATTCAAAACTCGCGGGCCGCACCAACATCAAATTTCCATATTAAGGTGCGTGCCGGTGCGTGTGTCTGAGACCCCTGGTTAACATAGCACAAAGCAATTTAAGCTTTGTATGCGGTGTTTTTCATTTTAAATTTTTTTTTGTGGCTCCCATTATTTTCTTTAATTTGTGAAACTTGCCAAAATGGCTCTTTGAGTGGTAAAGGTTGCCGACCCCTGATCTAGGGGAACATGTAGGAAAAAAATATAGTAATACCAATTTGTTTAGAATGTATGTATACTTTCTTTTTTCCTTTTGATAGAAAATATATGCATTATATATGCACCACGCCCCTAGCCACAAGTATCTGGGCAATCTAGGGAAACCCTACATTACGGTTTATAGACACTCATCGCCTAGATGTTGTCTTTAAATTGAATGCATTATTCACTGGGAAATTAAAATGTGCACACCACCGCAACATTATTAAAGGTGAAAAAATACAATATCCAGACCAAAATGTGTTTTCCTCTCGGCTTAAACACCGCCCCCTTCACAATTGGTCATGCAAATCTGACCTTTTTTTACAAAGTACTTTGCTCACTACTGAGGAGACAAATGCAAAACCAGCTCACAGGTTTTATGCCAGACTTGAAGTTGGATGGGAATAAGCCAAAAATAGGCTGATCAAACATAAACACCGGCAGAGACACACGAGCTGTGACTCATAGCGCATCCTTTCAGCACACTCGTGCCAGTCCCATCATGCAACCTTCCCCTCTTGTGCAATATCATCTGGAATGTGCAACTTACTCATCGACAGACATGCAATTTTAATGAATATTGCTGCAAGAGTCTGCAAGAATACCAAGAAAACAAATTGATTTTTTTTTTTTTTCAATCTAAATGTTGAAACGACCACATTAGATCTCCTTTTCCCGCAAAAGTGTGGAGCACTGGTTGGATTTCTCAGGTCGGTTTGGTTTTATTTCTACTTCCTATCTACCCAGTGCACCCTGCAGTGGACATTTGATTTTGCCACATTTTGGGGGAAAATAGCTCTCTTATACAAAAAATACGAACGTCCACTGCAAAAGACGCTGGCCCCAGGAGGACATACTATATGTTGTACATGAGATTGGCCTACAGGCAGGTTTTATTTACTTAAACGTTTTTTCCAAGTCCCTGTTACGCTTTCTTAAAAGACATCATTTTAAGCTGTGGGACAAAAGAAGTACAGCGAATTCTTTGCTGAGCATGTTGTTGACTCCTCATTGCAAATATTAGCTCATTTGGAATTTGATGCCTGCAACATGTCTCAAAAAAGCTGGCACCAGTGGCAAAAAAGACTGATAAAGTTGAGGAATGCTCGTCAAACACTTTTTTGGAACATCCCACAGGTGAACAGGCTAATTGGGAACAGGTGGGTGCCATGATTGGGTATAAAAGTAGATTCCATGAAATGCTCAGTCATTCACAAACAAGGATGGGGCGAGGGTCACCACTTTGTCAACAAATGCGTGAGCAAATTGTTGAACAGTTTAAGAACAACATTTCTCAACCAGCTATTGCAAGGAATTTAGGGATTTCACCATCTACGGTACGTAGATGGTGAAATCCCTAAATTCCTTGCATATCATCAAAAGGTTCAGAGAACAGTCGTGACAAGAAAAGTAATCTGATTACTGTGTTTACTCATGTCTGAGTGGTGGATGTGTTGGGTATTTTAACGAGAACATTGTGAATAACCATGTAATAATTGCCTCACACTAGGGTCTAATTGTGAATAACCATGTAACAATTGCCTCAAACTAAAGTTTAATTGAGAATAACCATGTAATAATTGCCTCAAACTAGGGTTTAATTGTAAATAACCATGTAATAATTGCCTCAAACTAGGGTTTAATTGAGAATAACCATGTAATAATTGCCTCACACTAGGCTTTAGTTGAGAATAACCATGTAATAATTGCCTTAAACTAGAGTTTAATTGAGAATAATCATGTAATAATTGCCTCACACTAGGGTTTATTTGTGAATAACCATGTAATAATTGCCTCACACTAGGGTTTAATTGAGAATAACCATGTAATAATTGCCTCAAACTAGGGTTTAATTGTAAATAACCATGTAATAATTGCCTCAAACTAAGGTTTAATTGAGAATAACCATGTAATAATTGCCTCAAACTAGGCTTTAGTTGAGAATAACCATGTAATAATTGCCTTAAACTAGAGTTTAATTGAGAATAATCATGTAATAATTGCCTCACACTAGGGTTTATTTGTGAATAACCATGTAATAATTGCCTCACACTAGGGTTGAATTGAGAATAACCATGTAATAATTGCCTCACACTAGGGTTTAGTTGAGAATAACCATGTAATAATTGCCTCAAACTAGGGTTTAATTGAGAATAACCATGTAATAATTGCCTCAAACTAGGGTTTAATTGTGAATATCCTTGTAATAATTGCCTCAAACTAGGGTTTAATTGTGAATAACCATGTAATAATTGCCTCACACTAGGGTTTAATTGTGAATAACCATGTAATAATTGCCTCAAACTAGGGTTTAATTGTGAATAACCATGTAATAATTGCCTCAAACTAGGGTTTAATTGTGAATAACCATGTAATAATTGCCTCACACTAGGGTTTAATTGTGAATAACCATGTAATAATTGCCTCACACTAGGGTTTATTTGTGAATAACCATGTAATAATTGCCTCAAACCTGGGTTTAATTGAGAATAACCATGTACCGTAATTTCCGGACTATAAGCCGCTACTTTTTCCCCTCGTTCTGGTCCCTGCGGCTTATACAACGGTGCGGCTTATTTACGGCCTGTTCTTCTCCGACACAGACGAAGAGGATTTCGGTGGTTTTAGTACGCAGGAGGAAGACGATGACACAATGATTAAAAACTGACTTTTCATATACCGGTAGGCTGGTTATTTTGATAACGTACAGGCGAGCACTTTGTATTACTTTGCACCGTTGTATTATTTGTACTCTGCACGAATGCTGTTCGCCATGTCAAAAATGTGAAAGTTTGATTGAATGATTGAAAGATAAATTGTTAATAAATGGGACGCTTTGCGTTCCCAAACAGTCATCTCTGTCCCGACAATCCCCTCCGTAGTAGCAGGAACCCCTATATACTAGGGTAATTACACATCAAAACCCTGCGGCTTATAGTCGGGTGCGGCTTATATATGGAGTCTGTATTTTCCCCTAAATTTAGCTGGTGCGGCTTATAGTCAGGTGCGGCTTATAGTCCGGAAATTACGGTAATAATTTCCTCACACTAGGGTTTAATTGTGAATAACCATGTAATAATTGCCTCAAACTAGGGTTTAATTGTGAATAACCATGTAATAATTGCCTCACACTCGGGTTTAATTGTGAATAACCATGTAATAATTGCCTCACACTAGGGTTTAATTGAGAATAAACATGTAATAATTGCCTCAAACTAGGGTTTAATTGTGAATAACCATGTAATAATTGCCTCACACTAGGGTTTAATTGTGAATAACCATGTAATAATTGCCTCAAACTAGGGTTTAATTGTGAATAACCATGTAATAATTGCCTCACACTAGGGTTTAATTGTGAATAACCATGTAATAATTGCCTCAAACTAGGGTTTAATTGTGAATAACCATGTAATAATTGCCTCAAACTAGGGTTTAATTGTGAATAACCATGTAATAATTGCCTCAAACTAGGGTTTAATTGTGAATAACCATGTAATATTTGCCTCAAACTAGGGTTTAATTGTGAATAACCATGTAATAATTGCCTCAAACTAGGGTTTAATTGTGAATAACCATGTAATAATTGCCTCACAATATGGTTTAATTGTGAATAAACATGTAATAATTGCCTCAAACTAGGGTTTAATTGTGAATAACCATGTAATAATTGCCTCAAACTAGGGTTTAATTGTGAATAACCATGTAATAATTCCCTCAAACTAGGGTTTAATTGTGAATAACCATGTAATAATTGCCTCAAACTAGGGTTTAATTGTAAATAACCATGTAATAATTGCCTCAAACTAGGGTTTAATTGAGAATAACCATGTAATAATTGCCTGAAACTAGGCTTTAGTTGAGAATAACCATGTAATAATTAACTCAAACTAGATTTTAATTGAGAATAATCACGTAATAATTGCCTCACACTAGGGTTTAATTGTGAATAACCATGTAATAATTGCCTCAAACTAGGGTTTAATTGTGAATAACCATGTAATAATTGCCTCACACTAGGGTTTAATTGTGAATAACCATGTAATAATTGCCTCAAACTAGGGTTTAATTGTGAATAACCATGTAATAATTGCCTCACACTCGGGTTTAATTGTGAATAACCATGTAATAATTGCCTCACACTAGGGTTTAATTGAGAATAACCATGTAATAATTGCCTCAAACTAGGGTTTAATTGTGAATAACCATGTAATAATTGCCTCACACTAGGGTTTAATTATGAATAACCATGTAATAATTGTCTCACACTAGGGTTTAATTGTGAATAACCATGTAATAATTGCCTCAAACTAGGGTTTAATTGTGAATAACCATGTAATAATTGCCTCACACTCAGGTTTAATTGTGAATAACCATGTAATAATTGCCTCACACTAGGGTTTAATTGTGAATAACCATGTAATAATTGCCTCAAACTAGGGTTTATTTGTGAATAACCATGTAATAATTGCCTCAAACTAGGGTTTAATTGTGAATAACCATGTAATAATTCCCTCAAACTAGGGTTTAATTGTGAATAACCATGTAATAATTGCCTCACACTAGGGTTTAATTGTGAATAACCATGTAATAATTGCCTCAAACTAGGGTTTAATTGTGAATAACCATGTAATAATTGCCTCACACTAGGGTTTAATTGTGAATAACCATGTAATAATTGCCTCAAACTAGGCTTTAGTTGAGAATAACCATGTAATAATTGCCTCAAACTAGAGTTTAATTGAGAATAATCATGTAATATTTGCCTGACACTAGGGTTTAACTGTGAATAACCATGTAATAATTGCCTCACACTAGGGTTTAGTTGAGAATAACCATGTAATAATTGCCTCAAACTAGGGTTTAATTGAGAATCACCATGTAATAATTGCCTCAAACTAGGGTTTAATTGTGAATAACCATGTAATAATTGCCTCACACTAGGGTTTAATTGAGAATAACCATGTAATAATTGCCTCAAACTAGGGTTTAATTGTAAATAAACATGTAATAATTGCCTCAAACTAGGGTTTAATTGTGAATAACCATGTAATAATTGCCTCACATTAGGGTTTAATTGTGAATAACCATGTAATAATTGTCTCAAACTAGGGTTTTATGGAGAATAACCATGTAATAATTGCCTCAAACTAGGGTTTGATTGTGAATAACCATGTAATAATTGCCTCAAACTAGGGTTTAATTGTGAATAACCATGTAATAATTGCCTCAAACTAGGGTTTAATTGTGAATAACCATGTAATAATTGCCTCAAACTAGGGTTTAATTGTGAATAACCATGTAATAATTCCCTCAAACTAGGGTTTAATTGTGAATAACCATGTAATAATTGCCTCAAACTAGGGTTTAATTGTGAATAACCATGTAATAATTCCCTCAAACTAGGGTTTAATTGTGAATAACCATGTAATAATTGCCTCACACTAGGGTTTAATTGTGAATAACCATGTAATAATTGCCTCAAACTAGCGTTTAATTGTGAATAACCATGTAATAATTGCCTCAAACTAGGGTTTAATTGTGAATAACCATGTAATAATTGCCTCACACTAGGGTTTATTTGTGAATAACCATGTAATAATTGCCTCATACTAGGGTTTAATTGAGAATAACCATGTAATAATTGCCTCACACTAGGGTTTAGTTGAGAATAACCATGTAATAATTGCCTCAAACTAGGGTTTAATTGTGAATAACCATGTAATAATTGCCTCACACTCGGGTTTAATTGTGAATAACCATGTAATAATTGCCTCACACTAGGGTTTAATTGAGAATAACCATGTAATAATTGCCTCAAACTAGGGTTTAATTGTGAATAACCATGTAATAATTGCCTCACACTAGGGTTTAATTGTGAATAACCATGTAATAATTGTCTCACACTAGGGTTTAATTGTGAATAACCATGTAATAATTGCCTCAAACTAGGGTTTAATTGTGAATAACCATGTAATAATTGCCTCACACTCGGGTTTAATTGTGAATAACCATGTAATAATTGCCTCACACTAGGGTTTAATTGTGAATAACCATGTAATAATTGCCTCAAACTAGGGTTTGTTTGTGAATAACCATGTAATAATTGCCTCAAACTAGGGTTTAATTGTGAATAACCATGTAATAATTGCCTCAAACTAGGGTTTAATTGTGAATAACCATGTAATAATTCCCTCAAACTAGGGTTTAATTGTGAATAACCATGTAATAATTGCCTCACACTAGGGTTTAATTGTGAATAACCATGTAATAATTGCCTCAAACTACGGTTTAATTGTGAATAACCATGTAATAATTGCCTCACACTAGGGTTTAATTGTGAATAACCATGTAATAATTGCCTCACACTAGGGTTTAATTGTGAATAACCATGTAATAATTGCCTCAAACTAGGGTTTAATTGTGAATAACCATGTAATAATTGCCTCAAACTAGAGTTTAATTGAGAATAATCATGTAATATTTGCCTGACACTAGGGTTTAACTGTGAATAACCATGTAATAATTGCCTCACACTAGGGTTTAGTTGAGAATAACCATGTAATAATTGCCTCAAACTAGGGTTTAATTGAGAATCACCATGTAATAATTGCCTCAAACTAGGGTTTAATTGAGAATAACCATGTAATAATTGCCTCAAACTAGGGTTTAATTGTAAATAAACATGTAATAATTGCCTCAAACTAGGGTTTAATTGTGAATAACCATGTAATAATTGCCTCACATTAGGGTTTAATTGTGAATAACCATGTAATAATTGTCTCAAACTAGGGTTTTATGGAGAATAACCATGTAATAATTGCCTCAAACTAGGGTTTGATTGTGAATAACCATGTAATAATTGCCTCAAACTAGGGTTTAATTGTGAATAACCATGTAATAATTGCCTCAAACTAGGGTTTAATTGTGAATAACCATGTAATAATTGCCTCAAACTAGGGTTTAATTGTGAATAACCATGTAATAATTCCCTCAAACTAGGGTTTAATTGTGAATAACCATGTAATAATTGCCTCAAACTAGGGTTTAATTGTGAATAACCATGTAATAATTCCCTCAAACTAGGGTTTAATTGTGAATAACCATGTAATAATTGCCTCACACTAGGGTTTAATTGTGAATAACCATGTAATAATTGCCTCAAACTAGCGTTTAATTGTGAATAACCATGTAATAATTGCCTCAAACTAGGGTTTAATTGTGAATAACCATGTAATAATTGCCTCACACTAGGGTTTATTTGTGAATAACCATGTAATAATTGCCTCATACTAGGGTTTAATTGAGAATAACCATGTAATAATTGCCTCACACTAGGGTTTAGTTGAGAATAACCATGTAATAATTGCCTCAAACTAGGGTTTAATTGTGAATAACCATGTAATAATTGCCTCACACTCGGGTTTAATTGTGAATAACCATGTAATAATTGCCTCACACTAGGGTTTAATTGAGAATAACCATGTAATAATTGCCTCAAACTAGGGTTTAATTGTGAATAACCATGTAATAATTGCCTCACACTAGGGTTTAATTGTGAATAACCATGTAATAATTGTCTCACACTAGGGTTTAATTGTGAATAACCATGTAATAATTGCCTCAAACTAGGGTTTAATTGTGAATAACCATGTAATAATTGCCTCACACTCGGGTTTAATTGTGAATAACCATGTAATAATTGCCTCACACTAGGGTTTAATTGTGAATAACCATGTAATAATTGCCTCAAACTAGGGTTTGTTTGTGAATAACCATGTAATAATTGCCTCAAACTAGGGTTTAATTGTGAATAACCATGTAATAATTGCCTCAAACTAGGGTTTAATTGTGAATAACCATGTAATAATTCCCTCAAACTAGGGTTTAATTGTGAATAACCATGTAATAATTGCCTCACACTAGGGTTTAATTGTGAATAACCATGTAATAATTGCCTCAAACTACGGTTTAATTGTGAATAACCATGTAATAATTGCCTCACACTAGGGTTTAATTGTGAATAACCATGTAATAATTGCCTCACACTAGGGTTTAATTGTGAATAACCATGTAATAATTGCCTCAAACTAGGGTTTAATTGTGAATAACCATGTAATAATTGCCTCAAACTAGAGTTTAATTGAGAATAATCATGTAATATTTGCCTGACACTAGGGTTTAACTGTGAATAACCATGTAATAATTGCCTCACACTAGGGTTTAGTTGAGAATAACCATGTAATAATTGCCTCAAACTAGGGTTTAATTGAGAATCACCATGTAATAATTGCCTCAAACTAGGGTTTAATTGTGAATAACCATGTAATAATTGCCTCACACTAGGGTTTAATTGAGAATAACCATGTAATAATTGCCTCAAACTAGGGTTTAATTGTAAATAAACATGTAATAATTGCCTCAAACTAGGGTTTAATTGTGAATAACCATGTAATAATTGCCTCACATTAGGGTTTAATTGTGAATAACCATGTAATAATTGTCTCAAACTAGGGTTTTATGGAGAATAACCATGTAATAATTGCCTCAAACTAGGGTTTGATTGTGAATAACCATGTAATAATTGCCTCAAACTAGGGTTTAATTGTGAATAACCATGTAATAATTGCCTCAAACTAGGGTTTAATTGTGAATAACCATGTAATAATTGCCTCAAACTAGGGTTTAATTGTGAATAACCATGTAATAATTCCCTCAAACTAGGGTTTAATTGTGAATAACCATGTAATAATTGCCTCAAACTAGGGTTTAATTGTGAATAACCATGTAATAATTCCCTCAAACTAGGGTTTAATTGTGAATAACCATGTAATAATTGCCTCACACTAGGGTTTAATTGTGAATAACCATGTAATAATTGCCTCAAACTAGCGTTTAATTGTGAATAACCATGTAATAATTGCCTCAAACTAGGGTTTAATTGTGAATAACCATGTAATAATTGCCTCACACTAGGGTTTATTTGTGAATAACCATGTAATAATTGCCTCATACTAGGGTTTAATTGAGAATAACCATGTAATAATTGCCTCACACTAGGGTTTAGTTGAGAATAACCATGTAATAATTGCCTCAAACTAGGGTTTAATTGTGAATAACCATGTAATAATTGCCTCACACTCGGGTTTAATTGTGAATAACCATGTAATAATTGCCTCACACTAGGGTTTAATTGAGAATAACCATGTAATAATTGCCTCAAACTAGGGTTTAATTGTGAATAACCATGTAATAATTGCCTCACACTAGGGTTTAATTGTGAATAACCATGTAATAATTGTCTCACACTAGGGTTTAATTGTGAATAACCATGTAATAATTGCCTCAAACTAGGGTTTAATTGTGAATAACCATGTAATAATTGCCTCACACTCGGGTTTAATTGTGAATAACCATGTAATAATTGCCTCACACTAGGGTTTAATTGTGAATAACCATGTAATAATTGCCTCAAACTAGGGTTTGTTTGTGAATAACCATGTAATAATTGCCTCAAACTAGGGTTTAATTGTGAATAACCATGTAATAATTGCCTCAAACTAGGGTTTAATTGTGAATAACCATGTAATAATTCCCTCAAACTAGGGTTTAATTGTGAATAACCATGTAATAATTGCCTCACACTAGGGTTTAATTGTGAATAACCATGTAATAATTGCCTCAAACTACGGTTTAATTGTGAATAACCATGTAATAATTGCCTCACACTAGGGTTTAATTGTGAATAACCATGTAATAATTGCCTCACACTAGGGTTTAATTGTGAATAACCATGTAATAATTGCCTCAAACTAGGGTTTAATTGTGAATAACCATGTAATAATTGCCTCACACTAGGGTTGAATTGTGAATAACCATGTAATAATTGCCTCACACTAGGGTTTAATTGTGAATAACCATGTAATAATTGCCTCAAACTAGCGTTTAATTGTGAATAACCATGTAATAATTGCCTCACACTCGGGTTTAATTGTGAATAACCATGTAATAATTGCCTCAAACTAGGGTTTAATTGAGAATAACCATGTAATAATTGCCTCACACTAGGGTCTAAT
>NC_084746.1:13156219-13161219 GCF_033978785.1 Entelurus aequoreus | reverse complement strand
GGGACCATGATTTCGGTCCTAACTTGTTCACACCTCCTCAGCTGCCTGTGTGTCGCCGTGTGTGTGTGTGTGTGTGTGTGTGTGTGTGTGTGTGTGTGTGTGTGTGTGTGTGTGTGTGTGTGTGTGTGTGTGTGTGTGTAGAGTGGGGTCTCTGCATGCCACATTCATCACTGCCAAAGTACACCAGCGTGACGTGTGTTTGACACATCGTGTGGACGGCAATCTAGCATCACAGGTTGTCATCAAGAAGGCACTTGACCTCTGACCTTGTGTCGTCACGGCTGACATTGCTCAGGAGCCCCCCCCTCACCCCTTCACCCCCCCTCCAAGGTCTGCATGCTCCTGCCATCTGTTGTTTACTTTGCCTCCCTCCTTTTTATCTCACTCCGTCTTTCGGGTTTTTTTCCCACCAAAGTCTAGGAGAGTCCTTCACCTGACGGGGGTCAAGTTGGTCAGGGGCGAGGAAACCACACCCACCTAATTAAAAAAATAAAATGACGCAATGAGAACTAGAATTGCGCGGTACGATGCCATATAAGTAATCCTCAACACACTGTAGCATCCTCGCTAGCGGCTAATGACCCTCCACAGTGCAAAGTGTTGCGCGTGACCAGTCGTCTTCTCAGGGAATAAAACACACTGGTCAGTCCCAAGTTCTTATGGATGACATAAATGTTGAGTAAAAAGGACCCCAGAGACAGAATGGTACAATACCAAGTTTTCCTGAAGTTTCAGGAGACCAGCCCTTACAATGCAACCATAACACCAGCAAGCGAGGTCTGAATCCAAACAAAAAGAGTCAGCTTACGGAGACCGAAAATAGCCCCTCTCGCCCAGAATGGAGCACAGCTGCTTCTTCAAAACAGATAAGGAACTGGCCAAAACAGCTCTGTGAGCCGACAAACAGGAGCCCTTAAGACAAACCAAAGAGTTTACGAGCGGACATAAGATAAAAGCAAGGAGGTCACGAGAAGACACACGACATGGGAAAATACTGGCTGCTTTAAAAATGACTATGGATTAAGAAAGAACCCTTAAACATGTGTCATTCTCACAAAAGCCACCTACCAAATAAACTGTTTCGTAGTGGATCTAACATAATAGTGTGAGAGTCCAGTCCATAGTGGATCTAACATAATAGTGTGAGAGTCCAGTCCATAGTGGATCTAACATAATAGTGTGAGAGTCCAGTCCATAGTGGATCTAACATAATAGTGAGAGTCCAGTCCATAGTGGATCTAACATAATAGTGTGAGAGTCCAGTCCATAGTGGATCTAACATAATAGTGTGAGAGTCCAGTCCATAGTGGATCTAACATAATAGTGTGAGAGTCCAGTTCATAGTGGATCTAACATAACAGTGAGAGTCCAGTCCATAGTGGATCTAACATAACAGTGAGAGTCCAGTCCATAGTGGATCTAACATAACAGTGAGAGTCCAGTCCATAGTGGATCTAACATAATAGTGAGAGTCCAGTCCATAGTGGATCTAACATAATAGTGTGAGAGTCCAGTCCATAGTGGATCTAACATAATAGTGAGAGTCCAGTCCATAGTGGATCTAACATAATAGTGTGGGAGTCCAGTCCATAGTGGATCTAACATAATAGTGAGAGTCCAGTCCATAGTGGATCTAACATAATAGTGTGAGAGTCCAGTCCATAGTGGATCTAACATAATAGTGTGAGAGTCCAGTCCATAGTGGATCTAACATAATAGTGTGAGAGTCCAGTCCATAGTGGATCTAACATAATAGTGTGAGAGTCCAGTCCATAGTGGATCTAACATAATAGTGTGAGAGTCCAGTCCATAGTGGATCTAACATAATAGTGAGAGTCCAGTCCATAGTGGATCTAACATAATAGTGAGAGTCCAGTCCATAGTGGATCTAACATAATAGTGTGAGAGTCCAGTCCATAGTGGATCTAACATAATAGTGTGAGAGTCCAGTCTATAGTGGATCTAACATAATAGTGTGAGAGTCCAGTCTATAGTGGATCTAACATAGAGTCCAGAACGTATGTAATATACTCGAATACTCACGATATAGTAATTTTCTATATCGCACAGAGACAAACCCGCGATATATCGAGTATATTCCAGCAGCTCCGACCTGAACTGTCACACTTTGTTTCCTCACCCTCGCCTCATTCCAGTGACGTCTCCGGATGATTCACCAGGCGGTCACTTCTTCCACGTTCCACTGGTGGGGACGCACTCGGGCGCCAGACCGAGCGAAAACAGAACTGGCATTGACATGACGTCTCTTCACGGCAACAGCTGCACCGCCCAGACTCAACAAACTGCCATCCTTCCCACATTCATTCCCACCGAGGGAACCCCTGGGTGGCTGGGAATGTCGGAGGTGGACTTGAACCCAAACGTCTGGCCGCTGACAGCGCCTCAAAATAGCCAGATATGGACATTGGGCTTCTTGGTGGTGTGCTCGCTCACTTTGTACCTTTTAGGTCGTTACAAAAGGCGGCAGACTTTTCTATCCTTCCAACTCCCCGTCAATTTGTACAAACGATGCTTTACAGTCCGGGCTGACAACAAGCACTCCTACTCCCAGCATGCAGCAATCAATGCCAGCTCAGCACGCCGCCCGCAATAAACACACATCAACTCCACACATGCTCAGTGACCGCCACACAAAGCTTCTCACGTCCAGTTTTGCCATTCCTACCGTGCATCCGGAAAGTGTTGACGGCCCTTTTTCCCACATTTTGTTATGCTGAAGCCGTATTCCCAAATGTTTGTTTTTAAAATTCTGCAGACAACACCCCATAATCCCTGGCGTTGGTTTGATTGAAGCTGGTAAGTAATAAAATGCAGTATTTTTAAGTATACACTTACAAAATTACCTAAAAACCTAGGATAAAACGTTAGAATGCCAATATGAGAAACGTTAACATACTTGCAAGATGCCACCAAGTATCAAAAGCCATGATATTTGTGTTAACACGTACAAAGCTAGCATAAAACGTTAGCATGCCAAAATAAGAAACGTTAGCATACTTCCAAGACGGAACCAAGTATCAAAAGCCATGATGTTTAGGTTAAAACATACAAAGTTAGCTAAAAATCTAGGATAAAATGTTAGCATGCTAATATAACAAACGTTAACGTACTTGCAAGATGGCGCCAAGTATCAAAAGCCATGATGTTTAGGTTAAAACATACAAAGTTAGCATAAAACGTTAGCATGCCAATATAAGAAACGCTAGCATACTTCCAAGACGACGGCAAGTATCAAAAGCCATGATATTTAGGTTAAAACTTATAAAGTTAGCTAAAAAGCTAGCATAAACTGTTAGCATGCCAATATAAGAAACGTTAGCAAACTTCCAAGACGGCGCCAAGTATTACAAGCTATAATGTTTAGGTTAAAACGTACAAAGTTAGCTAAAAAACTCGGAGAAAATGTTAGCATGACAATGTAAGAAACGTTAGCATACTTCCAAGATGGCGCCAAGTATCAAAAGCCATGATGTTTAGGTTAAAACATCCAAAGTTAGCATAAAACGTTGGCATGTCAATATAAGAAATGTTAGCATACTTCCAAGATGGCGCCAAGTATCAAAAGCCATGATGTTTAGGTTAAAACGTACAAAGTTAGCTAAAAAGCTAGCATAAAATGTTAGCATGCCAATATAAGAAACGTTAGCATACTTCCAAGACGGCGCTAAGTATTAAAAGCCATGATGTTTAGGTTAAAACGTACAAAGTTAGCATAAAACATTAGCATGCCAATATAAGAAACGTTAACATACTTCCAAGACGGCGCCAAGTATCAAAAGCCATGATGTTTAGGTTAAAACATACAAAGTTAGCATAAAACGTTAGCATGCTAATAAAAGAAACATAAACATATTTCCAAGACGGAACCAAGTATCAAAAGCCATGATGTTTAGGTTAAAACGTACAAAGTTAGCTGAAAAGTCAGCATAAAACGTTAGCATGCTAGCACGTGACAGGATAGGAGGAAATAGCAAAATGCAATATATGTGGGTATAAACTTACAAAATCAACTAAAAAGCTACGATGAAACGTTAGCATGCCAATATAAGAAACGTTAGCATACTTCCAAGATGGCGCCAAGTATCAAAAGCCATGATGTTTAGGTTAAAACGTACAAAGTTAGCTGAAAACCTAGCATAAAACGCTAGCATGCCAATATAAGAAACGTTAGCATACTTCCAAGACGGCGGCAAGTATCAAAAGCCATGATGTTTAGGTTAAAACTTAACTTACAAAGTTAGCTTAAAAGCTAGCATAAAATGTTAGCATGCCAATATAAGAAATGCTAGCATACTTCCAAAATGGCGCCAAGTAGCAAAATCCATGATGTTTAGGTTAAAACTTACAAAGTTAGCTGAAAAGCTAGGATAAAACATTAGCATGCTAATATAAGAAACGTTAGCATACTTCCAAGACGGCGCTAAGTATCAAAAGCCATTATGTTTAGGTTAAAACAAAGTTAGCAGAAAAGCTAGCATAAAACATTAGCATGCCAATAAAAGAAACGTTCGCATACTTCCAAGAGGGCGCCATGTATCAAAAGTCATGATGTTTAGCTTAGATTTTAGAAAGTACCAAAGTTAGCATAAAACGTTAGCTTGCCAATACAACAAACGTTAGCATACTTCCAAGACGGCGCTAAGTATCAAAAGCCAAGATGTTTAGGTTAAAACGTACAAAGTTAGCTGAAAAGCTAGCATAAAACGTCAGCATGCTAGCACGTGACAGGATAAGAGGAAATACAAAAGTAGTTGTAGTTGTAAACATGCAACAATAGCTAAAACATGCCAACGTTAGCACACTAGAGACATTAGCATGCTTCCAAAATGGCACTTAGCATCAAAAGTCATGATTGTTATTGTTAAACATACAAGAGGAGCTAAAAAGAACGAGAAAAAAAATAACAAGCTAGCAAGCTAACCACCAGTAACTGGTGTACTGACCATGGCATTACTGTCCTCGATTGGCCTGCCAACTCC
>NC_084746.1:13116219-13146219 GCF_033978785.1 Entelurus aequoreus | reverse complement strand
TGTCCCCACCCAGTCTCAGGTCCGCATTGAGCTGGAGGGGGCGTGGCCTCCAGCTCCGGCTGAATACCGGGAGTTTGTCGGGAGAAGGGAGGTTGTCGGGAGAGGCGCTGAATAACAGGATTCTCCCGCTAAAAACGGGAGGGTTGGCAAGTATGGTATATACAGTATATATATATATATATATATATATATATATATATATATATATATATATATATATATATATATATATATACATACATATATATATATACATACATACATACATACATACATACATACATACATACATACATATATATATATATACTGTATATTTCTATCAAAAAAAAAAAAAAATCTCCTGAGGATTGAGGAAAACCCCTCATGAAACAGGCCTGTAGAGATGAAATAGTCTTGTGATTTTTTCCCCACACATACATATTACGCTCTACCACGGTATCGAGCACTATTTTTTGGATAATCTAATTAAGACATATATATATATATATATATATATATATATATATATATATATATATATACATATATATACATATATATATATACATATATATACATATATATATATACATATATATACATATGTATATATATATATATATATATATATATATATATACATATATATATATATATATATATATATATATATATATATATATATATATATATATATATATATATATATATATATATATATATATATATATATGAACATTTACAAATAATTTCTGTGTAAATAACACATTTCACAAAAAATGGAGTTGGGTGCGGCTAATATTCCGGTGTGTTCAATAGTCTAGAAAATATAGTGACTTAAAAAGCACACAAATGCAATTTAATTGTCAGAAATTCATAATGAGATCTTTTTGAAAAGTTGTACTAATGTGAGTATATACGTGATCCTGTTTGTGTGAAGTGGTTATTCCCGACAGCCTACTAGTGCTGTTGCAGACAAGTGTGGAGGATGCTTGCTGCTGAGAGCCCTGCAAAGAAACAATCTATAGAGCAATGGAGGACTATTAAGACTGCAGTGATTGAGCACACCCTAGTCATTTGTCAGCGGCCGCTGCCATCATTTAGGCGGCAGATTTAGGTGGCAGATTCATAACCCCGCTGGTAATAAAAGTGAATGAAAGTGTGGATGATGCTGTGAGGCCCCCCTGCTGCTTTCCTACTCCCGTCTCATGCAGGCCGCCTGATAAGAGTGTGATGCAACAGGCCACAATAAATACACTTCTTCTTTACAGAGATAGCAATATTTGGAGGAGGCTGCGGAAAATGAAATGTTGTGACTTGAAATAAATATGACATTAATTACTAATGAATACAACAAAAAAGCTGTTAGAATCGGTGCTTGTTGTGTTTGTAAATTAGAATATTGTGTTTTAATAAACTAGTTGTCCACATTCAAAATGTGACTTTTCGTTTCTTACCAACTCTGACAAGTAAATGCAAATGATAGAATAAACTTTGTGTGATCACTTTACATACATACATACATACATACATGTACATACATACATGTACAAACATACATACATACTGTACATACATACATACATGTACATACATACATATAGGGATGAAGTTTGATAAGAAATTATCGAGTTCGAGCCTATTATTGAATCCTCTTATCGAACCGATTCCTTATCGATTCTCTTATCGAGTCCAGATAGGTTGTTGTATATGGAAAAAAACACACAATATTTGGTTTAACAAAAAAAAAAAAAAATCTAATAAATAAATAAATATTGACTGTTACCCACCTAAAAAAATAAAATAAAATAAATAAATATTGACTGTTGTTACCCAAAGTATATTAAATGGGATTTTTCAGAAAAACAAATATATACAGTAACACAAAAACAACCTGTCTCTGTGATTACTATATGTGTATAAATAATAATATAGTGTTAAATAAAATCAGTCCCTTGGGCACAAAACTGAAAATAATGCAGCTCTCCAAAAAGTGCACTTCTGCTGCTATTTGACATAACTGTTTGTTATGATGCTTTGACATTTTTGCACTTTATTTCTTTATTGAAAGAAAATTCTATGAAGAGAAAAGTTGTTTGCAAATGTGGTTACAATGCTAAAAAATGAAAAGTTAAAGCTAAAAAAAGAAATACACTTTATTGAGATCAAATCCTTCTTTATAGGGGGAAAGATGTGATGTTATGAGCTAGGGAATATAACGACTACACTACCCAGCATGCAACGGGAGTGACGAGCATGCGCGGTAGCCCCGAAAAGTGTTGCATGTCGTCACCTGTGAAAGTAAACGTCAAGAACTCAGCCAACACGCCTCGTCTGCATTATTTATAATTAGACAGACAACACATATACAGTGTGATTTTGTTTTGTTTACAAGGAAAGAAAAACAAAAGTTAAAAAAGGGAGATGTCATTTATGTTGTATATCTATGTATGTGCTGCGGTTGCTTTAAGAACGTTGTGACAGCTGCCGTAAAGGAGGTGCGTTGCTAGCCTGGTTGCTATGTTTCCGGTTGGTCGTAAAAGTGTTCGTCATGTGTTTGTACCTTGTTTAAATCTCTCAGTAAAGTTATTCATTGGATTATACCTTTTGTTTTGAACTTTATTATTCCATTGTTTTTCCTGCTTTCCCTATCTGCGCCTAATGACTGAGCTACGTGACGTAAATTCTTGTGATGTCTCAAGGGGCATTTCTGGTCGGGATGGGATTCGTTCCGAGGGATTCGAATAAAGAACCAACTCTTTTTCTTTACTATAGTGGTCTCGATAACGGGTACCGGTTCTCAAAAAGGGATTCGAGTCCGAGGACTCGGTTCTTTTCTTATCGAACAACCGGGAAAACCGGTTTCGAGTATCATCCCTACATACATACATACATACATACTGTACATACATACATACATACATGTACATACATACATACATACTGTACATACATACATACTGTACATACATACATGTACAAACATACATACATACATGTACATACATACATGTACATACATACATGTACATACATACATACATACTACATACATACATGTACATACATTCATACATACATGTACATACATACATACATACATACATACATGAACATACATACATTCATACATACATACATACATGTACATACATATATGTACAAACATACATACATACTGTACATACATGTGCATACATACATACATACGTACATGTACATACATATATGTACAAACATACATACTGTACATACATACATACATGCATGTACATACATACATACTGTACATGCATGTACATACATACATACATGTATATACATACATACATACTGTACATGCATGTACATACATACATACTGTACATGCATGTACATACATACATGTACATACATACATACATGTACATACATACATACATACATACATGTAAATACATACATACATGTACATACATATATGTACAAACATACATACATACTGTACATACATGTACATACATACATACATACTGTACATACATGTACATACATACATGTACATACTACATACATACATACATACATACATACATGCACATACATACACTACCGTTCAAAAGTTTGGGGTCACCCAAACAATTTTGTGGAATAGCCTTCATTTCTAAGAACAAGAATAGACTGTCGAGTTTCAGATGAAAGTTCTCTTTTTCTGGCCATTTTGAGCGTTTAATTGACCCCACAAATGTGATGCTCCAGAAACTCAATCTGCTCAAAGGAAGGTCAGTTTTGTAGCTTCTGTAACGAGCTAAACTGTTTTCAGATGTGTGAACATGATTGCACAAGGGTTTTCTAATCATCAATTAGCCTTCTGAGCCAATGAGCAAACACATTGTACCATTAGAACACTGGAGTGATAGTTGCTGGAAATGGGCCTCTATACACCTATGTAGATATTGCACCAAAAACCAGATATTTGCTGCTAGAATAGTCATTTACCACATTAGCAATGTATAGAGTGTACTTCTTTAAAGTTAAGACTAGTTTAAAGTTATCTTCATTGAAAAGTACAGTGCTTTTCCTTCAAAAATAAGGACATTTCAATGTGACCCCAAACTTTTGAACGGTAGTGTACATACATGCACATACATACATACATACATACATACATACATACATGTACATACATACATACATGTACATACAAACCCCGTTTCCATATGAGTTGGGAAATTGTGTTAGATGTAAATATAAACGGAATACAATGATTTGAAAATCATTTTCAACCCATATTCAATTGAATATGCTACAAAGACAACATATTTGATGTTCAAACTGATAAACATTTTTTTTTGTGCAAATAATCATTAACTTTAGAATTTGATGCCAGCAACACGTGACAAAGAAGTTGGGAAAGGTGGCAATAAATACTGATAAAGTTGAGGAATGCTCATCAAACACTTATTTGGAACATCCCACAGGTGAACAGGCAAATTGGGAACAGGTGGGTGCCATGATTGGGTATAAAAGTAGATTCCATGAAATGCTCAGTCATTCACAAACAAGGATGGGACGAGGGTCACCACTTTGTCAACAAATGCGTGAGCAAATTGTTGAACAGTTTAAGAAAAAACTTTCTCAACCAGCTATTGCAAGGAATTTAGGGATTTCACCATCTACGCTCCGTAATATCATCAAAGGGTTCAGAGAATTTGGAGAAATCACTGCACGTAAGCAGCTAAGCCTGTGACCTTCCATCCCTCAGGCTGTACTGCATCAACAAGCGACATCAGTGTGTAAAGGATATCACCACATGGGCTCAGGAACACTATAGAAACCCACTGTCAGTAACTACAGTTGATCGCTACATCTGTAAGTGCAAGTTAAAACTCTCCTATGCAAGGCGAAAACCGTTTATCAACAACACCCAGAAACGCCGTCGGCTTCGCTGGGCCTGAGCTCATCTAAGATGGACTGATACAAAGTGGAAAAGTGTTCTGGGGTCTGACGAGTCCACATTTCAAATTGTTTTTGGAAACTGTGGACGTCGTGTCCTCCGGACCAAAGAGGAAATGAACCATCCGGATTATTATAGGCGCAAAGTGTAAAAGGCAGCATGTGTGATGGTATGGGGGTGTATTAGTGCCCAAGACATGGGTAACTTACACATCTGTGAAGGCACCATTAATGCTGAAAGGTACATACAGCTTTTGGAGCAACATATGTTGCCATCCAAGCAACGTTACCATGGACGCCCCTGCTTATTTCAGCAAGACAATGCCAAGCCACGTGTTACATCAACGTGGCTTCATAGTAAAAGAGTGCGGGTACTAGACTGGCCTGCCTGTAGTCCAGACCTGTCTCCCATTGAAAATGTGTGGCGCATTATGAAGCCTAAAATAGCACAAGGGAGACCCCCGGACTGTTGAACAACTTAAGCTGTACATCAAGCAAGAATGGGAAAGAATTCCACCTGAGAAGCTTCAAAAATGTGTCTCCTCAGATCCCAAACCTTTACTGAGTGTTGTTAAAAGGAAAGGCCATGTAACACAGTGGTGAACATACCCTTTCCCAACTACTTTGGCACGTGTTGCAGCCATGAAATTCTAAGTTAATTATTATTTGCAAATAAAAAAATTAAGTTTATGAGTTTGAACATCAAATATCTTGTCTTTGTAGTGCATTCAATTGAATATGGGTTGAAAAGGATTTGCAAATCATTGTATTCCGTTTATATTTACATCTAACACAATTTCCCAACTCATATGGAAACAAGGTTTGTCGAAGTAGCTACTTTTTAGATGCGGTATAGTACCGAATATGATTCATAAGTATCGCGATACTATACTGTACAACATAAACATACACACACATAAATAAGACTAGGGGTTGTACAGTACAGTATACGATTGATACTAATGAATCATATTCGGTACTATACCGCCTCTAAAAAGTACCGCCCATTGTTGGTTTTACGAGCAGAGGAGCATGTTCGGCAACGCACACACACACAGAGTACTTACAAGCAGACACAGTGTGTAGACAGAAGAGGGAGAATGGATGCATGTTGGTGTAAAAACACCATGTACCAAATAAAAATAGCTTCAAGGTCAGTAATGAATCTGTACATTAGGCGCACCGGGTTATAAGGCGCACTGTCCATTGGTGAGGATTTTAAAAAGTATGGTAGATGAACAACATTATTAGAAGAGAAAGAAGGCCAGGAGGGAGTCAGGAGTCAACGTGGGTCAGCAGCTGACAAAACAAAAGGGTCGAGTCAGAAAGGAGCGCCGCTATCTCTCCTCGCCAGGGCGGACCAAACAAAAGTAGCCCCCCCCCGCCCTGACCCCACACTCGCTAAACGCTGCCGGAGACGCTACTGCGGGCGCTCAGATTAGCCGCGCTGCTCGCGTGGAGGCTAAAAATAGGCAGGCAGGATCTATCCTATTATTGTAGGAGAACGGGGGGAAATCCTCAAGTAGCTTATCCCGCTAGCCTCAACTCTCCACGTCTCACACACACACACACACACACACACACACACACACACACACACACACACACACACACACACACACACACACACACACACACACACACACACACTTGTATTTGTTACCTTCTTGAGACCTCCGATAAATGCCTCCCTCTTTAGGACCAGCCTTTCTAGATATATAAAGATGTGTATTTACAACATTAATAATATATACATGCTATGCAAATATAAAAAAGCTTGTTGTGAAAAATGAGTTGGAATTTCACAAGAAAAAGGTCACAATTTCACAAGAAAAACTCAGAATTTTGGCAGTATTATAAATAAAAGTTGTCATTTTACTCGACGCAAGTCAAAATTTTTCAAGAAAAACTGAACATTTGTGCAATATTATGATAAAAGTTGGAATTTTACTCAATAACAGTCGCAATTTTACAAGAAAAGCTTTAAATATTGACAATTTTATGAAAAGAGTCGTAATTTTATTTGACAAAAGTCACAATTTTATTAGAAAACTTAACAATTTTGGCAATATAATAAGAAAAATCGCAATTTTACTTGGCCGAATTATGACAAAAGTCATAATTTTACTCAAAAAATGTCACTTTTTTTTACAAGAACAACAAAAAAATTGGCAATATTGTCAAAAAAGTCAGAATTTTATATGACAAATGTCACCATTTTGCATTAAAAAGTCATAATTTTACATTAAAAAAAGAATTTCACGAGAAAATATTGCAATATTACAGAAGCAGAAAGAATATGAGAAATCGTTCCCAATTTTATAAGAAAAAAGTCGACACATTGTGAGAAAAAGACTGCTTTGAGTTAGTTAATTTTTTGGGGAATTTTTTGTTTGTAATTGGTTTTTAATCTTCATTATTTACTTCGTTATTAAAGTATGTGTCTATATAAATATATATTTGTAATTTTTTAAAATAATTTTGGCCAAAGGGGGCGCATTTTAATTTCTTACACTCACTTGTTATTTCATATGTTGACCAGAGGGGGAGCACTTTTAAAAGTGACAAACAGTCAATTTGAAAAATCCCTCCTTTTTCGGACCACCCTTTTTAGATATATAAAGATGTGTATTTACAACATTAATAATATATACATACTATGCAAATATAAACAAGCTTGTTGTGAAAAATGAGTTGGAATTTCACAAGAAAAAGGTCACAATTTCACAAGAAAAACTCAGAATTTTGGCAGTATTATAAATAAAAGTTGTCATTTTACTCGACGCAAGTCAAAATTTTTCAAGAAAAACTGAACATTTGTGCAATATTATGATAAAAGTTGGAATTTTACTCAATAACAGTCGCAATTTTACAAGAAAAGCTTTAAATATTGACAATTTTATGAAAAGAGTCGTAATTTTATTTGACAAAAGTCACAATTTTATTAGAAAACTTAACAATTTTGGCAATATAATAAGAAAAATCGCAATTTTACTTGGCCGAATTATGACAAAAGTCATAATTTTACTCAAAAAATGTCACTTTTTTTTACAAGAACAACAAAAAAATTGGCAATATTGTCAAAAAAGTCAGAATTTTATATGACAAATGTCATCATTTTGCATTAAAAAGTCATAATTTTACATTAAAAAAAGAATTTCACGAGAAAATATTGCAATATTACAGAAGCAGAAAGAATATGAGAAATTGTTCCCAATTTTATAAGAAAAAAGTCGACACATTGTGAGAAAAAGACTGCTTTGAGTTAGTTAATTTTTTGGGGAATTTTTTGTTTGTAATTGGTTTTTAATCTTCATTATTTACTTTGTTATTAAAGTATGTGTCTATATAAATATATATTTGTAATTTTTTTAAATAATTTTGGTCAAAGGGGGCGCATTTTAATTTCTTACACTCACTTGTTATTTCATATGTTGACCAGAGGGGGAGCACTTTTAAAAGTGACACACAGTCAATTTGAAAAATCCCTCCTTTTTGGGACCACCCTTTTTAGACATATAAAGATGTGTATTTACAACATTAATAATATATACATACTCTGCAAATATAAACAAGCTGGTTGTGAAAAATGAGTTGGAATTTCACAAGAAAAAAGTCACAATTTCACAAGAAAAACTCTGAATGTTGGCAGTATTATAATGAAAGTCGTCACTTTGCTCGACGCAAGTCAAAATTTTACAAGAAAAACTGAACATTTGTGCAATATTACGATAAAAGTTGGAATTCTATTCAATAACAGTGGCAATTTTACAAGAAAAGCTTAAAATTTGGGCAATTTTGGAAAAAGAGTCGCAATTTTACGCGACAAAAGTCACAATTTTATAAGAAAACTTAAAAATTTGGACATTATTATAATAATAATCGCAATTTTACTTGGCAAAATTATGACAAAAGTCATAATTTTACTCAAAAAATTTAACTTTTTTTACAAGAACAAAAAAAAATTGGCAATATTGTGATAAAAGTCAGAATTTCATATGACAAATGTCACCATTTTGCATTAAAAAGTAATAATTTTACATAAACAAAGTAATAATTTTATGAGAAAATATTGCAATATTACAGAAACAGAAAGAATATGAGAATTTGTTCCCAATTTTATGAGAAAAAAGTCCACACATTGTGAGAAAAAGACTGCTTTTAGTAAATTTTTTTGTTGTTTAATTTTTTGTTTGTAATTGGTTTTTAATTTTCATTATTTACTTCGTTATTACAGTATGTCTCTATATACATATTCATTGATTTTTTTATATTAATTTTGGCCAAAGGGTGAGCACTTCAATTTCTTACACACACTTGTTATTTCATATGTTGACCAGAGGAGGAGCACTTTTAAAAGCGACACACAGTCAATTTGAAAAATCCCTCCTTTTTGGGACCACCCTCATTTTGATAGATGTCACCACCAGGGGTGCAAATGAGATCTCTAGATTTGTTTTTTGTAACGTGCTTAAGGCCGATGACAAAGGAGTCAGGGACCACAGATGGCCCCTGTGCCGCACTTTGGGCAACCCAGCTGTAGAAGCTAACAGTTAATGGCCACTATAGTCTTAGTAGCGTAGTGTATTTGTTCATCCTATGGTCACATATGGGACGCGGGTTGTCTTACGTCAGCACCGGAAGTCGTAAAATCAGCCGTTCACCTGGCGGGGTTTTTTTCGGGGATGAATAAGGAAGTCCTTCTTTAGCTGCCATCTTGTTTTATCATACATTGCTGCCTTTGCACCTGTCAATGTTTACTTTTGTATGCACGTTATATCAACAAACAATCCTGACTTTGGAGCAATGTTCATGGACTCTATCTTGATGTCTCAAGAAGGGTACAAATACAAGAACACACACACACACACACACACACACGCGCACACACTGTCAATGTTTACTTTTGTATGCACATTAAATCAACCAAAAATCCTGACTTTGGAGCAATGTTCACGGACTCTAGTATTTGGCTCTCTATTAGATGCAATGGTTTTTCCGTAATGGGACCATGATTTATGTCCTAACTTGTTCACACCTCCTCATATGTAAGCTACTTTTCCTTCTTGATGTTTCAAGAAGGGTAAAAATACAAGAACACACACACACACACACACACACACACACACACACACACACACACACACACGAACACACACACTGTCAATGTTTACTTTTGTATGCACATTAAATCAACCAAAAATCCTGACTTTGGAGCAATGTTCACGGACTTGAGTATTTGGCTCTCTATTAGATGCAATGTTTTTTCCGTATTGGGACCATGATTTATGTCATTCACCTCCTCATATGGAAGCTACTTTTCATTCTTGATGTCTCACGAAGGGTATAAATACAAGAACACACACACACACATACACATTCACATACACAAACCCAAACACATCCACAGTCAATGTTTACTTTCATATGCACATTAAATCAACAAAAAATCCTGACTTTGGAGCAATGTTCACGGACTCTAGTATTTGTCTCCTTATTAGATGCAATGGTTTTTCCCTATTGGGACCATGATTTTGGTCCTCAAATGGAAGGTACTTTTCCTTGTTGATGTCTCAAGAAGGGTTGAAATACAAGAACACACACACACACATGCACGCACGAACGCGGGGTATCCCGCCTGGCACCTGGCGGCCATGAAGGAGACAGGACAACATGGTGATGTCCACGGGGAGAACATGTCCGATACGACACACACACACACACACACACACACACACACACACACACACACACACACACACACACACACACACACACACACACACACACACACAGGAAGTACTTCAGCCCTCAGGTGAAGACGAGTGCGCTGCACAAACAAGTCCCTACACTTGACTTCCTGAAATACACACCAAGTTCAACACACACACACACACACACACACACACACACACAAACACACACCCACACACACATTAAACAAAGTACACAAGGGATCAAACAGGCTTACTCTCCGGCGACCCTCCTCATGTCCCGCGGCGTGGAGCGCGTCGGCCCAAGTCCACGGTGAGGGACGGACGAGCGAGTCAGACAAAAAGAGAGAGAGAGGGAGAGAGAGACACTCCCCTCTGCTCTCTCCTCCTCCTTCCCTTGTTCCCTCGCTCCCTCCCTCCTCCCTCCCTAGAGCTTATCTGTCCAGAGGCTATCACTTATTCCTCCCCCTAACACTCACAATGGTGGTACCGAGGCGGCGTGGTGAAGGTGTGCTCAAACACCTCGAGTCTTTTGCTTTAGAGAGAGAGAGAGAGAGAAGAGAGAGAGAGAGAGAGAGAGAGAGAGAGAGAGAGAGAGAGAGAGAGAGAGAGGAGAGAGAGAGAAGGAGAGAGAGAGAGAGAGAGAGAGAGAGAGAGAGAAGAAGAAGAAATAGATAAAGAATGGCCACAAATAGATTTGGCGCTCTGGCTCCGCCCACCTCCCACTTATTGAAACATTATCACGGGACTGTCTGGGAACAAAGCTCTGTGGTAACTCTGCAGTTATCCGCCTGGTCTGCCAGAGAATAAGAAGACATAGCAGGTATAAAAGGTATGCCACATTATCATAAAGACCTTTCAGTACAAATTAGGGTTGTGCAATTTACATGACATACAGTATTCTCCAACCTAAAGGGGAACTGCACTTTTTGGGGAATGTCGCCTCTGGTTCACAATTATTATGTGAGACATTTTTTAATGCATTTGAAATGTTAAACAAGCGCATTTTGTGTCATCTTCGCTAGTTCCAGGTCCTAAATGGCTGTCAAAGTGTCCCAACTTGTCAGATTATATCCTCAGCCATCTACTCTCCAGGTGAGAGGCATGATTTATGATCTAGAATAAACTTCCAGGAGCAGGGAAGCGAGGAAGCAGCAGACCACTCATGATGTAAACATAGACACACAGGAAGTGATCACGGCGCCACTATAAATAGTTTGTCTGCGTTAGCACTTATAATAACAATATCACTTGTTAATATTCAAGTCACCAAATGTAAATGGAGTATTGTTGCCGCTTTTTGAATGCTTATTTATTGGATTTTATGTAAGCAGACTTTTATTTACATTTATTTAATATTTAAAATGCATTAAAAAAAAAAATCCATCTGTCGTCATTTCTTTTATAATGATTGAGATTTCTAGGCAAAATTCCAAAAAAAGTGCAGTTCTCTTTTAAGCCGCCCCCATCAAATTTCAGAATATATACATACATACATACATACATACATACATACATACATACATACATACATACATACATACATACATACATACATACATACATACATATATATATATATATATATATATATATATATATATATATATATATATATATATTAGGGCTGCAACTAACGATTAATTTGATAATCGATTAATCTGTCGATTATTACTTCGATTAATCGATTAATAATCGGATAAAAGAGACAAACTACATTTCTATCCTTTCCAGTATTTTATTGGAAAAAAAACAGCATACTGGCACCATACCTATTTTGATTATTGTTTCTCAGCTGTTTGTAAATGTTGCAGTTTATAAATAAAGTTTAATTTTTAAAAAAAATAAAAAATAAAAAATAAAAAAAATTTAAAGCCTCTGTGCATGCGCATAGCATAGATCCAACGAATCGATGACTAAATTAATCGGCAACTATTTTTATAATCGATTTTAATCGATTTAATCGATTAGTTGTTGCAGCCCTATATATATATATATATATATATATATATATATATATATATATATATATATATATATATATATATACATACATATATATATATATACATACATATATATATACATATATATACACACATATACATATATTTATATATACATATACATATATACATATGCATATACATATATATATATATATATATATATATATATATATATATACATATATATATATATATATATATATATATATATATATATATATATATATATATATATATATATATATATATATATATATATATATATATATATATATATATATATATATATATATATATATGTATGTGGGCTCTGTACCGAGGATGTCGTTGTGGCTTGTACAGCCCTTTGAGACACTTGTGATTTATTGATTTTGGAGACAGGCGTTTAAAAGAAGCAGGCGGTTATTTGCACAAGGCTTTTATTTATTTTTGCACCAGCCTGCACCAGGCCATTATTTGGTAACAATGGTTATTGTCCAGTATTTTCTTTTCGTACAAAAAACTTTAAATGTAAAAGCTATTGTAAACATACAAACAAAAAAACAAGAGACCAAAATGAGGTAGGCTATCAAAAGACGAGAGATCAACAAGGCCTCAACATGGCAGTAGTGCAACAATTGTCAAATAGAATACCAATACTAAAAATAAATACACTTTTTAAATAAAGCAGCTTAAATACAATTATGGTACCAAGTACTCAAGTATAAAACCCACCATCAAAATAGAACAATAATACTGTCACTTAAATAAAATAAAGGCTACAGTACTCCAAGTTTTAAATAAAGCAGCATACAGGAAAAATAAAATTATGGTACCAAGTACTCTATAAAACCATCAAAACAATAATAATGCAGCAAACGCAACCCCAGTAGCATTTTACTCTAAATTATGCAAATACCAGCCCATGGGCGGCTATTTGGACATAGGCGGTTATTAGGAAGAGGCGGTTAATTCACAAAATGGGGTATTTTAAATATTTATGAATTAATTAGTCATCTTTGTTGTTAGTAAGCCCATGCCTAAAATAACTTAAGCTGCATTTAGAAGTTGATGTAAAAATTAGAGCCATTAAATGTGTACTATTAGGACATGGGCGGTTATTTGCCCAAGGGCGTTTATTTGGTAATATACGGTACATATATATACATATACATATAAATACATATAAATACATATACATAAATACATATTCATATAAATATACATATACATATATATATATACACACATGTTTTTGTTTTGTTTTTGTCATAAAAAAATACAATCATGTGTGCTTACGGACTTGATCCCTGCAGACTGTATTGACATATATTGATATATAATGTAGGAACCAGAAATATTAATAACAGAAAGAAACAACCCTTTTGTGCGAATGAGTGTAAATGAGTGTAAATGGGGGAGGGAGGTTTTTTGGGTTGGTGCACTAATTGTAAGTGTATCTTGTGTTTTTTATGTTGATTTAATAAAAAAATTTGTTTTTGTTTTGTTTTTTTAATTCTTGTGCGGCCCGGTACCAATCGATCGGTGGTTGGGGACCACTGTACTAGAGTGCTAAAAGAGTTAATCAATAATCAATATATCAGTGTGCAGCTTTTTAAACATCAATAAATCATTTTCTTTTAAAAGAAGTTAAATTTTGTGTTTTGTTGTTTGTTTTCATTGCTGCTATTTTAATTGTTTTTTAAATACATATCACTTTGCCTTTCCTTTCTAAATGGAAAACATTTTATTAGTCATTTTATTTTGTGTAACATCTGAATGAGCAGCACAGTTACAGTAGAAATAAATATTTATGAATGAATTAGTCATCTTTGTTGTTAGTAAGCACATGCCTAAAATAACTTAAGCTGCATTTAGAAATTGATGTAAAAATTAGAGCCATTAAATGTGTACGCTTTATTATACGATTAGTCGACTAATCGTTAGGATAATCGTTGACTAATCGAAGGTCAAAATAATCGCTAGTTACAGCCCTAAATGGCAATAATACCGTCTATCGGCAATAATTTTATATTGTAGAGTAAAATGTGTTATTTGTGCTAACAGGTCTAACTCACGTTATGTTACCAGTGTTTATATTTGCAGATGCTATCCCCGTGGAAGGGTAACAAAACGTTGTATAAGTGCAACTTATTCCGGAACACTTGTCAATTTAGGCACCCTTGAAATGCAAAAAGGAGTACAGTGGCAGAAACTGGAGAGCGAGGGAAAGATAACTCTAGGGTGAAAGTTGATCCCCTCTGATCTCATCAAGCGCAGTCGCCAGCGGCAACCAGAACCAGCAGGCGGCTGAGCGCCGCACCTGTTTCGCCTCCCTCCCGGCCCCGCCCCCTTTCTGAGGGCTCACACCGACCGCCCAATGAGATCGACTCCTAGCCCCGCCCTCTTCCTCGTACACCCCACACCACATGTTGACAGTCGCTAACTGCCATGGCCACATGTTTGTTGTGCTGTCATTTCAAAGAGAGACTACTCGGCTGCTCGGCTGCACAAACCTTCCTTTGTTACGCTTCACACACGATTGGGAAAGAGCTGGTCTGCGGTTTTCTGCCTTCCGGACTGTTCCTTCTTGCTGTAAAATCAGATTTCTACATTACTCTCTGACGTGACTTCATTGTTAAAGATCCTCCCCCGCCCCCCGTGCTAGCATTGCTCAATGGCGTGACGCCGGGGAAGTATTGCGATAGCACACACTTGTCAGGGCAGAGAACAACTCACACACACTCTCATTATTCACCTTCTGTTCTACCCCACAACTGGAGGAACTCCACAGAAGAGGACCTTAAGGTCAGGAAGGTCCACGTACCCCATTCATCCAAATGAATCACTATGTCTGTTTCAGTCACTATGTTATTTAGTCACTACAACTTGTGTTCACATCCACAGGAACCACATGGGTTAGCCTACTCTATACAGTATTTACAACCTTACGAGTGTTCACTTCACAGCCACAGATGGTTCATCTAGTTATTGACATTATTTACACATTACTTTGTCTGTTTCAGTCACTATGTTATTTAGTCACTACAACTTGTGTTCACATCCACAGGAACCACATGGGTTAGCCTACTCTATACAGTATTTACAACCTTACGAGTGTTCACTTCACAGCCACAGATGGTTCATCTAGTTATTGACATTATTTACACATTAATTTGTCTGTTTCAGTCACTATGTTATTTCGTCACTACAACTTGTGTTCACATCCACAGGAACCACATGGGTTAGTCTACTCTATACAGTATTTACAACCTTACTAGTGTTCACTTCACAGCCACACATGGTTATTCTAGTTATTGACATTATTTACACATTACTTTGTCTGTTTCAGTCACTATGATATTTAGTCACTACAGTAATTGTGTTCACATCCACAGGAACCACATGGGTTAGCCTACTCTATACAGTATTTACAACCTTACGAGTGTTCACTTCACAGCCACAGATGGTTCATCTAGTTATTGACATTATTTACACATTAATTTGTCTGTTTCAGTCACTATGTTATTTCGTCACTACAACTTGTGTTCACATCCACAGGAACCACATGGGTTAGTCTACTCTATACAGTATTTACAACCTTACTAGTGTTCACTTCACAGCCACACATGGTTATTCTAGTTATTGACATTATTTACACATTACTTTGTCTGTTTCAGTCACTATGATATTTAGTCACTACAGTAATTGTGTTCACATCCACAGGAACCACATGGGTTAGCCTACTCTATACAGTATTTACAACCTTACGAGTGTTCACTTCACAGCCACAAATGGCTCATCTAGTTATGGACATTATTTACACATTACAATGTCTGTTTCAGTCACTATGATATTTAGTCACGACAGTAATTACAACTTGTGTTCACATCCACAGGAACCACATGGGTTAGCTTACTCTATACAGTATTTACAACCTTACTAGTGTTCACTTCACAGCCACACATGGCTCATCTAGTTATTGACATTATTTACACATTACTCTGTCTGTTTCAGTCATTATGTTATTTAGTCACTACAGTTATTACAACTTCATCCACAGGAACCACATGGGTTAGCTGACTCTGTACAGTATTTACAATCTTATTAGTGTTCACCGCAGTTTTTAGCACTTTATTATCAAAAACTGTACTCATTATGGGAAAACTGTAGTTGTTGGCAGGTATGGCAAAGATACAAATCAAGATTTTAACACACATTGTAGGTTTGAAAAAACAGAAAAACGGAAAATATTTTTAAAATATTTTTACGGAGATAAAAAAAGACGGCTTTCCGATTATAGACGGAAAAATCACATACCTGCATAAAGCTGAGCTTATTCCACGCCACAGTGGAGTTTGTCTGAAAGCTGGACCCTGACCTGCACACTGCAGAAGTCCCTAGATGGATGCTACACCAGAATGCTACGAGCTGTTCTGAACGTGGACCAGAACATCCACACCAACCAGGACCTGTACGTGAGAGACTGCCTAGGTTCAGCAAGAAGGTAGCAGCTAGGACGGGGGTCAGCAATCCGGGGCTCTTTAGCGGATTGTGGTTTCCATTGTTGTAAAAATGTGTAGAATAAATATTACATTTCAAAATTTCTGTCAACGAAGATTTTCTTCAGCCTGTGACACATAGTCATTTTGATAGTAGGCTATTATAGCTAATACAGACACTTACATCATGTGTTGCCTTCATTATAACACTTATATAAGACTTTTTAAAAGTCATTTTGATAGTAGGCTAATATAGACACTTACATCATGTGTTGTCTTCATTATAACACTTATATAAGGCTTTTAAAGTCATTTTGATAGTAGGCTAATATAGACACTTACATCATGTGTCGTCTTCATTATAACACTTACATAAGACATTTAATGTCATTTTGATAGTAGGCTAATATAACCAATATAGACACGTGTTGCCTTCATTATAAGACTTATATAAGACTTTTAAAATAATTTTGATGGTAAGCTAATATAGCTTACATCATGTGTTGCCTTCATTATAACACATATATAAGACTTTTTTTTTTTAAATTATGAATGTATTAATCAATCAACAAAACAATACACAACAACACCACAACAATGTAATCCAATTCCAAAACCAAACCCGTCCCAGCAACATTAAGAACAACAATAAACAGAGCAATTGAGAGCAATTGAGGACACACAAATCCAAATGTAGTGAAACAAAAATGAACATCATCAATATTAGTAACAATTTCAAAATAGCAGTGATTAAAAAACCCTCATTGATATCATCATTAAAAACATTAATAAAAAATAATAAAACAAATTAGAAATGAACAATAGTGTCACAGTGGCTTACACTTGCATCACATCCCGTAAGCCCAAAAACCCACCGCGTCCAACATTTTCCACAAAGATATAATAAGTCATAGTTTTGTTCATTTATTAGTTGAAACAAATTTAAATAATGGATCCCATATTCTAATATATGACTCATTATTATCTAAACTAAATGCAGTTTGTTCTACTGATATCATCTCCATAGCTTGTGTGTACCAGTCAGTATGAGTTGGACTATCAACATCTATCCATTTTTTTAATGTTACCCTTTTTGTTATTATGCATATAGAAAAAAAAGGATTTTTACTCTTTGATGACACGTTACTAAATTGATGGAGATCCCCAAAAATACAAGTTTGCAGTGTCATTGGGATGCTTATATCAAGGAATGTGATTGCTTCTTTTGTTGTTTTCAACCATAACTCTTTTATTCTCTGACATTCACACAATAAATGAACAAGAGTTGCCTCGGCTGCCCGACACTTCATACATAACTTGCTATCTACTATACCAATTTTAAACAGCTGAGAAGATGTCAAATACAATCTATTCAATATCTTAAATTGAGGCAGCTTATCTTTAATGCTTCTAAAGGGCTTATTGGCATTTTTCAAAATATCATTCCATGTTATGTCTCTTTCATCTAAAATGTTTAAGTCCATCATCCATTTCCGAACACATGCATCATTTGCCTTTCTAGTGTGGTGTTAATTTATTATTCCATATAATAGTTTAATTAATTTCTTAAGTGTATCTTGATTAAAAAGTGCATCTTCCAGTTCATGGCTATTTAAGGACATACTTTCAGAGGATATGCATTTATTTACAGCGTGTTTTAAAGAGATAAAATGTAAAAAATTATTTCTGGGTACATTTTATTGATCAACTAAATCATTGAACGGTTTGAAAGAGTTTTTTTTTAAATAATATGATGAGGTTTAGTAATACCTCTGTCTTTCCATGTTATCCATTTAACCACATTTTTATTAATTATGATATTAGGATTGTACCAAAGCGGTTGATTGACAGATGTCATTGGGTTGCTTCCTAGTATTTTCTGGCACAGTTTTAGAATGTTAAAGGTGGCTTCTATTGGGCTCTGCCTCAATTCATTAGGTATTTTTTTTAAACATAATATAAGCTCCCCACATCAATGTCCAAATTCATTAACATAATTTTTTCTATGTTGATCCAGTCCTTATCTGCAGAAGAATGGAATAATTGGCCTGCTTGTTCACAACCGAAGAAGATATAATAATGTAAGAAGTTTGGTAATTGTAGTCCTCCTTTATCTTGTGTACAAGACAACCTTAAGTATGAACATCTGGCCTTCTTTCCACACCATATAAAATGTGATATCATTGTATGTATTTTCTTAAACCAACTTTTATTAATTAGGACAGGCATCATTTTCAGTATATAATTAACTGCTGGCAGTATACTAATTTTTACTTTGTTCACCCGACCCCAAAGTGATATTTGGAGACGTGACCAGCGTTCCATTTTGGATTCTATCTTATTTTTTAAATGTAAAGACTTTTAATGTCATTTTGATAGTAGGCTAATATAACTAATATAGACACATGTGTTGCCTTCATTAGAAGACTTATATAAGACTTTTAAAATAATTTTGATAGTAAGCTGCAACAACTAATCGATTAAATCGATTAAAATCGATTATAAAAATAGTTGCCGATTAATTTAGTCATCGATTCGTTGGATCTGCTATGCGCATGCTCAGAGGCTACTTTTTTTAATTTATTTTTTTAAATAAACCTTTATTTATAAACTGCAACATGTACAAACAGCTGAGAAACAATAATCAAAATAAGTATGGTGCCAGTATGCTGTTTTTTTTCCAATAAAATACTGGAAAGGATAGAAATGTAGTTGGTCTCTTTTATCCGATTATTAATCGATTAATCGAAGTAATAATCGACAGATTAATCGATTATCAAATTAGTTGTTAGTTGCAGCCCTAATATAGACACTTACATCATGGGTTGCCTTCATTATAACACTTATATAAGACTTTTAAAGTCATTTGATAGTAGGCTAATATAGCTAATATAGACACTTACGTCATGTGTTGCCTTCATTATAACACTTATACTAGACTTCATTTTTTGCGGCTCCAGACAGATTTGTTTTTGTATTTTTGGTCCGATATGGCTCTTCCAACGTTTTGGGTTTTGGCCGACCCCTGCCCTAGGAGGATGAGGATGGCCGGACACTGCCACAGACATCGGGAACTATCGCATGTCCCGCGCTAAAGTACGTGGACATCCTGAAGAAAGATGTCGGAGCTGGTACGGAGAACCGGCAGGATTGGAGACCCGTCTTCCACAGTCCTAAGATGAACCACAGTCTTGGTACTCATGCAGGTCTGTGGACCAGCCAGCCCACTTCCTGTACCAGCTTCCTTTTCCCAGACCTCCTCCCCTCCACGACACAACATCTCCAGCCATATCAGCCTCTTACGTGTCCGCACTTAGCAGCACTCTCGCTCTCAGACCTCCACACTTAACCAAAGTGCACGTCTGACTTGACTCATCGATCAGATAGAATAAAGACTTTTGTCTCTGCTCTGGTAAAAGCACACTAGTTTAACCTCTCGGAGGATTTGTGTCTGCCATGTCACCACCATTTCTGCATCCCTCAACTTTTGAGCTCCATTATTGGCGAGTGGATTTGCCAAGTCAAGAAAATGAAATGTTTTTTTTTTTTTGGTATTTCATAGGGATGGCTACCTAGATAGATACCCTTTTTAACTGCATTGTAGACATCAAGTCATGGATGGATTTCCTAGGTCCAATTTCTTTAGCCCTGATGACCAGAGGGAGAAACTTATACTAAAATTAAAGCTGCAAGCAGCGATGGGCGGGACCGACTTTGAGGGCTCATAAAATCCAAACCGGAGCAGTAATTAAAACTCTTTCATCAACTTTTAATCAGAAGGGTTCAATCTCTGTCCTGTGCTAAATTGAAGCCGACACGACAAACGCGCTCAGAGGAGATAATGTTTGAAAAAAGGTGTCTGTTTTTACACAACTTTTGTTTTGAAGGGGGAATTGCAAACTTCCTGTTGATTTTTGCTGGGGGTTGTCAGTGTATGAAATATAGGTGTAAGTGAGACCTACATAGAGGTTTTTGTTTTATGTCTCTATGACATTCCTACTGGGAGTTACAGGCAGTTTTGTCTGTGTTTTCTTCCTAGGGGGCGCTAGAGCGCAATTTTGAGTTTTGGGGTTTGGTTTTTTGATCAGATCGCAATTTTCGCCAGTGCTGATGTGTGTGTCCAATTTGGTGAGTTTTGAAGCATGTTAAGGGGGTCAAATTACAGCTCAAAGAGGCGGCGGTATAATAATAAAACGCTAGAAATTCAATAGGGTCCTCTGTCCCAAAGGGACTCGGTCCCTAATTACAAGATTTTATACCAACAAAATCTATAAAAATCTGGGCGTTAGTTTTGACTTTTGTCCCACATATTAAAAATATGACAAACATTGTTTTTTATTTTCTTAAGAAGATAGCCAAAGTCTGTTTCTCTCTGAGGCCAACACAGAGGTGTGAATACATGATTTTATTTCCTGTCCTTTAAACTATTTTAATGTTCTCTGGTCTTCCCAGAAAGAATATCAGAAGTTTAAAATGACTACAAAGGTCAGCTGCACGCGTGCTGACGAGGACCAGAAGGCGGGAGCACATTACACCAGTTTTAAAGTCGTTACATTGGCTCCCTGTTTCGTTAAGCGTGGATTTTTACCTTTCTATTATTACTTTTTTAAATGTTTTAATAGCCAAAAATAACTTTTTATCTTCCTAAGAAAATAGCCAAAGTCTGTTTCTCTCTGAGGCCAACACAGAGGTGTGAATACATGATTTTATTTCCTGTCCTTTAAACTATTTTAATGTTCTCTGGTCTTCCCAGAAAGAATATCAGAAGTTTAAAATGAGTACAAAAGTCAGCTGCACGCGTGTTGACGAGGACCAGAAGGCGGGAGCACATTACACCAGTTTTAAAGTCGTTACATTGGCTCCCTGTTTCGTTAAGCGTGGATTTTTACCTTTCTATTATTACTTTTTTAAATGTTTTAATAGCCAAAAATAACTTTTTATCTTCCTAAGAAAATAGCCAAAGTCTGTTTCTCTCTGAGGCCAACACAGAGGTGTGAATACATGATTTTATTTCCTGTCCTTTAAACTATTTTAATGTTCTCTGGTCTTCCCAGAAAGAATATCAGAAGTTTAAAATGACTACAAAGGTCAGCTGCACGCGTGCTGACGAGGACCAGAAGGCGGGAGCACATTACACCAGTTTTAAAGTCGTTACATTGGCTCCCTGTTTCGTTAAGCGTGGATTTTTACCTTTCTATTATTACTTTTTTAAATGTTTTAATAGCCAAAAATAACTTTTTATCTTCCTAAGAAAATAGCCAAAGTCTGTTTCTCTCTGAGGCCAACACAGAGGTGTGAATACATGATTTTATTTCCTGTCCTTTAAACTATTTTAATGTTCTCTGGTCTTCCCAGAAAGAATATCAGAAGTTTAAAATGAGTACAAAAGTCAGCTGCACGCGTGTTGACGAGGACCAGAAGGCGGGAGCACATTACACCAGTTTTAAAGTCGTTACATTGGCTCCCTGTTTCGTTAAGCGTGGATTTTTACCTTTCTATTATTACTTTTTTAAATGTTTTAATAGCCAAAAATAACTTTTTATCTTCCTAAGAAAATAGCCAAAGTCTGTTTCTCTCTCAGGCCAACACAGAGGTGTGAATACATGATTTTATTTCTTGTCATTTAGACTATTTTAATGTTCTCTGGTCTTCCCAGAAAGAATATCAGAAGTTTAAAATGAGTACAAAAGTCAGCTGCACGCGTGCTGACGAGGACCAGAAGGCGGGAGCACATTACACCAGTTTTAAAGTCGTTACATTGGCTCCCTGTTTCGTTAAGCGTGGATTTTTACCGTTCTATTATTACTTTTTTAAATGTTTTAATGGCCAAATATAGGTTTTAATCTTCCTAAGAAGATAGCCAAAGTCTGTTTCTCTCTCAGGCCAACACAGAGGTGTGAATACATGATTTTATTTCCTGTCATTCAGACTATTTTAATGTTCTCTGGTCTTCCCAGAAAGAATATCAGAAGTTTAAAATGAATACAAAAGTCAGCTGGACGCTTGCTGACGAGGAGCAGAAGGCAGGAGCACATTACATCAGTTTTGAAGTCATTACATTGGCTCCCTGTCCACTTCAGGGTGGATTTTAAAGTTCTATTATTAGTTTTTTTAAGTCTTAATGGCCAAAAATAGGTTTTTATCTTCTTAAGAAGATAGTCAAAGTCTGTTTCTCTCTCAGGCCAACACAAAAGTGTTAATGCATTATTTTATTTTTAGTCCTTTAGACTACTGTAATGTTCTCTGGTCTTCCCAGAAAGATTATCAGAAGGCTGCAATTATTACAAAAGTCACGCGTGCTGACGAGGACCAGAAGGCGGGAGCACATTACACCAGTTTTAAAGTCGCCACATTGGCTCCCTGTTTCGTTCAGGGTGGATTTTAAAGTTATATGGTAAATTTTTTGAATGTCTTAATGGCCAAAAATAGTTTTTTTATCTTCTTAGGAAGATAGCCAGAGTCTGTTTCTCTCTTAGGCCAACACCGAGGTGTGAATACATGATTTTATTTCCTGTCCTTTAAACTATAATAATGTTCTCTAGTCTTCCCAGAAAGATTATCAGAAGTCTACAATTATTACAAAACTCACGTGTGCTGACGAGGACCAGAAGGCGGGAGCACATTACACCAGTTTTAAAGTCGCTACATTGGCTCCCTGTTTCGTTTAGGGTGGATTTTAAAGTTATATTATTAGTTTTGAAATGTCTTAATGGCCAAAAATAGGTTTTTATCTTCTTAAGAAGATAGCCAAAGTCTGTTTCTCTCTCAGGCCAACACAGAGGTGCTAATGCATTCTTTTATTTTCTGTCCTTTAGACTATTGTAATGTTCTCGGTCTTCCCTGGAAGATTATCAGAAGTCTACACTTATTACAAAACTCACGCGTGCTGACGAGGACCAGAAGGCGGGAGCACATTACACCGGTTTTAAAGTCGTTACATTGACTCCCTGTTTCGTTCAGGGTGGATTTTAATGTTATATGGTTAGTTTTTTAAATGTCTTAATGGCCAAAAATAGGTTTTTATCTTCTTAAGAAGATAGCCACAGTCTGTTTCTCTATCAGGCCAACACAGAGGTGCTAATGCATTTAACAACTCGAAAAAACCAAGAGTTCTTAACAACTCTCAATCAGCCTCTTAGGTGGCTGAACATGTCTCTTAGGTCTAGACAGTCTCTCAACAGCAGGTGACGCGGACACTGCTGTCAGTCCTTGGTCAGCAAGGTCAGGCTCTGTGTCAGCAAGTTCTGCAGGTCCAGCTGAGTCCTGTTGAGCCTTTTCCTGAGTAATAGCTGTAGTTAGTATGTTCCAATAGCAGCAGAAGTGCACTTTTTGGAGAGCTGTATTATTTTCAGTTTTGTGCCCAAGGCACTGATTTTATTTAAAACTATATTATTATTTATACACCTATAGTGATCACAGAGACAGGTTGTTTTTGTGCTACTGTATATATTTGTTTTTCTGAAAAATCCCACTTAATATACTTTGGGTAACAACAGTCAATATTTATTTATTTTATTTGTATTTTTTTAGGGGGGTAACAGTCAATATTTATTTATTTATTAGATTTTTATTTTTTTTCTTATATAATAAATGTGAGCTTTTGTTAAATCAAATATTGTGTGTTTTTTTCCATATACAACAACCTATCTGGACTCGATAAGAGAATCGATAAGGAATCGGTTCGATAAGAGGATTCGATAATAGGCTGGAACTCGATAATTTCTTATCAAACATCATCCCTACTTTAGACTATTGTAATGTTCCCTGGTCTTCCCAGAAAGATTATCAGAAGTCTACAATTATTAGAAAACTCACGCGTGCTGACGAGGACCAGAGGGCGCTAGCACATTCCACGTACTTTGGAATCCATACCAGTACTCATCATTACTAATTTGTGGTATCTGTGTGTGTGTTCATGTGTTAATAAATGTTAATTTGTTAAATACTAAAATATGAGCTGAAAAACTGTGCTGTCAGCTTGTTGTAACTTGATTTCTTACATTTCTTAGGACCAGTTTACACTGCACATCAAATCTAGTGGATATTTCAACACAACATCAGGCTTCAGTTTTTAGTTAAGATGACCAAATTTCCGGTGCATCACTTGTCAATAGTGCACAAATAATAGTATATATGTAATGTATGAATATATGTTTTCATTCAGAAGAAATAGCGATTGTTGAAAGAACGCAATGCATTTGTTTACATAAATGTAAGGTAGATCCACGCTGATGTCCGTGTCTCCTCTACTTAACATCCATAAAAAGATTACAACCCTCCCAGATATATTACACTATACAACCAGATATATTACACTATATACATCCATTCATACTTTATATTACTTGACTTTACTTTCACATAAAAACACTCACTTTAAGGTGTGAAGACTTTTATTTTATTTTGTAGTAGTAACTTCCTTTGTTTTCACTTTATCAAAGTGTGCATCCAAGTGACGTCGAGGCAACATTAGGGCCACATTGGGCTACATTGGGGCCACACTGGACCACATTTGGACCACATTGGGACCACATTGGGGCTACATTAGGGCCACTATGGGGCCACTTTGGGGCCACATTGAGACCACATTGGGCCTGCATTGGGGCTACAGTGGGGCCATTTTGGGCTACATTAGGGCCACTTTGGGGCCACATTGGGGCCACATTGAGACCACATTGGGGCTACAATGGGGCCACTTTGGGGCCACATTGGGGCTACATTGGGGCCACATTGAGACCACATTGGGGCTACATTAGGGTCACTTTGGGGCCACATTGTGGCTACATTGGTGCCACATTGCGCCTACATTGGGGCCACATTGGGCTACATTAAGGCCACATTGAGGCTACATTGCGCCACATTAGGGCTACATTGGGGCTATATTGGGACCACATTGGGGCCACATTGGGACCACATTGGGACAAACATTGGGACCACATTGGACCACATTGGGGCTACATCGGGGCTACATGGGGGCATCATTGGGGCCACATTAGGGCTACATTTGGGGGCCACATTGGGGCTACATTGGGGCCACATTGCGCCACATTGAGACCACAGTGGGCCTACATTGGGGCTACAGTGGGGCCACATTGGGCTACATTAGGGCGACTTTGGGCTGCATTGGGGCCACATTGAGACCACATTGGGGCTACATTAGGGTCACTTTGGGGCTACATTGGGGCCACATTGGGTCACATTGAGACCACATTGGGGCTACATTTGGGCCACTTTGGGGCCACATTGGGGCTACATTGGGGCCACATTGGGGCCACATTGGGGCTACATTGGGGCCACATTGCGCTTACATTGGGGCCACATTGGGCTACATTAGGACCACATTGGGGCTACATTGCGACACATTAGGGCTACATTGGGGCTATATTGGGACCACATTGAGGCCACATTGGCGCCACATTGGGACAAACATTGGGACCACATTGGACCACATTGGGGCCACATTGGGGCTACATAGGGGCATCATTGGGGCCACATTAGGGCTACATTTGGGGGCCACATTGGGGCTACATTGGGGCCACATTGAGACCACATTGGGCCTACAGTGGGGCCACATTGGGGCTACATTGGGGCCACATTGAGACCACATTGGGGCTACATTAGGGTCACTTTGGGGCTACATTGGGGCCACATTGGGCCACATTGAGACCACATTGGGGCTACATTAGGGCCACATTGGGGCCACATTGCGCCACATTGGGCCTACATTGGGGCCACATTGGGCTACATTAGGACCACATTGGGGCTACATTGCGCCACATTAGGGCTACATTGGGCTACATTGGGGCTATATTGGGACCACATTGGGGCCACATTGGCGCCACATTGGGACCACATTGGGACAAACATTGGGACCACATTGGACCACATTGGGGCCACATTGGGGCTACATAGGGGCACCATTGGGGCCACATTAGGGCTACATTTGGGGGCCACATTGGGGCTACATTGGGGCCACATTGAGACCACATTGGGCCTACATTGGGGCTACAGTGGGGCCACATTGGGCTACATTATGGCCACATAGGGGCCACTTTGGGGCCACATTGAGACCACATTAGGGCCACTTTGGGGCCACATTGGGCCTACATTGGGGCCACATTGGGCTACATTAGGGCAACATTGGGGCTACATTGCGCCACATTAGGGCTACATTGGGGCTATATTGGGACCACATTGGGGCCACATTGGCGCCACATTGGGACCACATTGGGACAAACATTCGGACCACATTGGACCACATTGGGGCTACATTGGGACTACATGGGGGGGATCATTGGGGCCACATTAGGGCTACATTTGGGGGCCACATTGGGGCTACATTGGGGCCACGTTGAGACCACATTGGGCCTACATTGGGGCTACAGTGGGGCCACATTGGGCTACATTAGGGCCACTTTGGGACCACCTTGGGACTACAGTGGGGCCACATTGGGGCTACATTGGGGCCACATTGCGTCACATTGAGCCTACATTGGGGGCCACAATAGGGCTACATTGGGGCTATACTGGGGCTACATTGGGGCCACATTAGGGCTACATTGAGACCACATTAGGGCCACATCGGGGCTATATCTGGGCCACATTGGGGCTACATTGGGGCCACATTAGGGCTACATTGGGGCTATATTGGGGCCACATTGGGCTACAGTGGGGCCACATTGGGCTACATTAGGGCCACATTAGGGCAACATTGAGACCACATCAGGGCTATATCGGGGCCACATTGGGGCTAGATTGGGGCCACATTAGGGCTACATTGGGGCTATATTGGGGCTACAGTGGGGCCAGATTAGGGCCACATTAGGGCAACATTGAGACCACATCAGGGCCACATCGGGGCTTTATCGGGGCCACATTGGGGCTACATTGGGGCCACATTATGGCTACATTGGGGCTATATTGGGGCCACATTAGGGCCACATTGGGGCAACATTGGGGCCACATTGCACCACATTGAGACCACATAGGGGCCACATTGGCGCCACATTGGGGCCACACTGCGCCACATTGGGACTATATTGGGGCCACATTGGGGCTACATTGGGGCCACATTAGGGCCTGTAAGATGGAGTGATGGAGAGATGGAGAGATGGAGTGATAGAGTACAGCAGGGTTTGATCCGTGACCCTTTGGTCCCAAAAATGCTCCTTTTCATGGGAATTGACATCCTCCTCTTCATCCATGCTTTACTTTCAACACAAGCAGACCCACAAGACCATAACTCCATACAATGCATATAAGACCATAACTCCATACAATGCATATAAGACCATAACTCCATACAATGCATATAAGACCATAACTCCCTACAATGCATATAAGACCATAACTCCCTACAATGCATATAAGACCATAACTCCCTACAATGCATATAAGACCATAACTCCCTACAATGCATATAAGACCATAACTCCTACAATGCATATAAGACCATAACTCCCTACAATGCATATAAGACCATAACTCCCTACAATGCATACAATGCATATAAGACCATAACACCCTACAATGCATACAATGCATATAAGACCATAACTCCCTACAATGCATACAAGTTGTATAATAGGCCACAAGCTCCTCCCTCTTCTTGATCAGACACCAATTAGGGATGCGTTCATTAATCAATGTGCATCAACATGTCCTTTTCCAGTGATTAGTCAACAACCAGCAGTGTTCCTGAAATAACTTCTACTCAGCAGCTCTTTTTGACAACTTCCGTTTCAACTATTGTCTTTTACGGACTACTTTTTCCCACACTTTGAATCCTGTGGCTTATAAAATGGTGTGGCTAACTTATGGATGTTTCTTTGCTCACGGCCATAATGTTTTGTATTCATCAATTGGGCTGCAACTAACGATTATTTTCACCGTCGATTAGTCAACGATTATCTTAACGATTAGTCGGATAATAAAGCGTACACATATTCTTCCGACAACTTCTAAATGCAGCTGAAGTTATTTCAGGCATGTGCTTACTAACAACAAAGATGACTAATTAATTCACAAATATTTATTTCTACTGTAACTGTGCTGCTCATTCAGATGTTACACAAATTAAAATGACTAATCAAATGTTGTCCATTTAAATGAAAGGAAAAGAGCTAAAAAGAACAATTCACCTTGTTAATGGTTTTTGTTGTGCAGGTTAAAGTCGCTGCGTTTGGCCCACGGCCCATTGTCTTATGTTCAGTTTGGCCCTTGGAGGCAAAAGGTTTGGGCCCCCGTGATTTAGTCCTTTCAACCGGAAGTATAAGTGCCGTTTGGACTTCTAGCCGTCCATAGCGCTTCTACTCGTATGGACTCTACATTCATCACTCCAAGCAAGGTTTGTAAGTTTTACAATATAACTAAAACAATTCTTACTTACTAAACCGTCTCGTGTGTGACGTCTGTAGGAGTGTTTTCATGCATATTTGTACGTGCTATTGTAATATAAAGAAGCTAGCGCTGTTAGCATTAGCTAATATGCTAACATATTTACGAGTGTCTGTGTTAGTATTATTACCCCAAAATGACATTCTTTTTGTGTTGTTTCAGTTCACAAATACCTCGGTAAATTCACCAAAACGTCACCGTGGACTTCTAGCAGTCCATAGCATTTCTACTCATATGGACTTTACATGTATCCCTCCAAGCAATGTTTGTAAGTTTTACAGTATAAGTTTTACTCTTGTTGTCTATTAACTGCTCAGGCAAATCATATTGTCTAAAAATGCATTTTCTCATCGATAACGTGACATTGCACTATATATATGTATATATATATATATATATATATATATAGTATATATATATATATATATATATATATATATATATATATATATATATATATATATATATATATATATATATATA
>NC_084746.1:13109642-13112142 GCF_033978785.1 Entelurus aequoreus | reverse complement strand
TGTATGTGTATATGTATATATATATGTGTATATGTATGTGTATATGTATATATATATGTATGTGTATATGTGTATATGTATATATATATGTATGTGTATATGTGTATATGTATGTGTATATGTATATATATGTATGTATGTATGTGTATATGTATATATATATATGTATGTGTGTGTATATATATATATATATATATATATATATATGTATATATATATATATATATATATATATATATATATATATATATATATATATATATATATATATATATATATATATGTATGTGTGTGTATATATATATATATATATATATATATATTATATATATATATATATATATATATATATATATATATATATATATATATATATATATATATATATATATATACGAAGTGGCTGGGGAGAGGAAAATCTGGGCTTCCCTGCTTAGGCTGCTGCCCCCGCGACCCGACCTCGGATAAGCGGAAGAAGATGGATGGCTGGATGGATATATATGTGTGTATATGGATGGATATATGTATGTGTATATATATGTATGTGTATACAGTATATGTATGTGTATATGTACATGGTCGCATAGACTACAGGGGTTGTCGAAACAGGGAATAACTATTTTAGAGTTGGCATTTGCAATATTGAACAGCTGTTAGTGCATGTTTAAATGATATAATCAATAACCGAGGAACGTCAGTGATTAGATGCTCTCTGCCTCCTTGTCTCGCTTCTTTCTCTCTCTCTCTCTCACACACACACACACACACACACACACACACACACACACACACACACACACACACACACACACACACACACACGCTTCATGGTTCCGCTCCTCCAGTGATTGAAAAGTAGCTTTTCAAAAAAGGCATTTTGCTAAGTGTTGTCAGTAAATACTCTGTTAGCTAACAATAAGCACCTGTATTGATCATTTATTCTGGTAGTACACCATTTTGTTTGTCATATATTTTGGTGCGATGTAGGTCGCTACAAAAACGCTACTTAATTGAAATTTTGTGCGTCACATTACTGTCAAAATTATTTGCAGCATTTTTTTTTTTTAGATTGCAAATTTTATTTGTTTAATTTCCAATACAGTTTGAACATAAACAACCACCATTAAATGTAATTGAATATTATAAATACAAATTGCGGATCTATTAAATATCCCAGGTACCCACTCAAAAGACTATTGATGTTTTACCACATTAAAAACCCGTCAACATCACGCAGTATTAGTTATTTTAGGCTCAGTTCACCGTGCCATTAAAGGGTAACATACAGCAAGTTAGTTTAAATGTAAATGATTGCAAATTATTGTAATGACGAACCTAGAATTTTAGTTTAAAACATTTAAATTGTATGTACAAAGGTCCATATTGCAAAGAATAAACACATGAAACTATGAAAAAAATAAATGTAGAGCTGCGATTCTAAACTACAGTCCCAGGACCCACAAATGGTCCACGAGCCAAAATAAATCTATCAGGTTATTGCTTATCATTAAAAAGTGCATAACTACCGCATTTTTCGGACTATAAAATCCTTTAATTTTCTAAAAAATCAACAGGCGCCTAATGTACGTATTAATTCTGGTTGTGCTTACCGACCTCGAAGCAATTTTATTTGGTACATGGTGTAATGATAAGTGTGACCAGTAGATGGCAGTCACACATACGAGATAGGTGTGAACGGCAGGTTGACGCCTGCTCAATAAATGACCAAAACGTCGATGTTTCATTGAAAATATAAATGTATGGAGTTGCTCATATTACCGAAAATATACTAAAGAGTGTTTGTGGGAGTGACCACGGCCCTAAGTCATGTACCGCATTTTTCAGACTACAAGGCGCACTTAAAAATACTTAAACTGTCTCAAAAATGGACAGTGCGCCTTATAACCCGGCGCGCCTAATGTACTTAAGTCTGGTTGTGCTAAGCAATTTTATTTGGTACATGCTGAAATGATAAGTGTGACCAGTAGATGGCAGTCACACATAAGAGATACGTGCGGACTGTTCGATTGACGTCAGCGGACTACCACACATTCACACACACATTCAGCTGCCATGCAAGGCCCTAACCACGACCCATCAGGAGCAAGGGAGAGGTCTCTTGCTCGAGGACACAACGGACATGACTAGGGTAACGGAAGCTGGGGATCGAACCAGGAACCCTCATGAAAGAAGGCATATATCTGTCAGTAGACTCGCTATGGAAGCGCTAAAAACTACAGGCACAACAACGATGACGGGGAGAAGACGCTGTCGATGTGGAGGCACGTAAATAAGATTGTCAACAAAACGGCGCATCCTGAAGAGACTGGGTGTTGTTGATAAATGGCTTTGGCTTTGCATAGTAGAGTTTTAACTTGCACTTACAGATGTAGCGACGAATGTAGTTACCGGCAGTGGTTTTCTGCAGTGTTCCTGAGCCCACGTGGTGATATCCTTTACACACTGTTGTCGCTTTTTGATGCAGTACCGCCTGAGGGAT
>NC_084746.1:13087142-13102142 GCF_033978785.1 Entelurus aequoreus | reverse complement strand
CGGGAAATTCCGGACTACAAGCCGCTACTTTTTTCCTACGTTTAGAGCCCTGCGGCTTATACAACGGTGTGGCCAATTTATTGATTTTTCGCTGCAGGAGTTGCCGTGTCCTTCCATTCAGTGCTTTCAACCGGAAGTAGAAGCGGCTCATAGCGGTTCCACTCGTACGGATTCTTGATTTATCACTCCAAGCAACGTTTGTCAGTTTCACAATAGAACTAAAACAATTCGTGCTCACTAAACCGTCCCACGTGTGACGTCTGTAGGAGTGTTTCCACGCATATTTGCACGCGCCGTGGTAATGTAATGAAGCTAGCGTTGTTAGTGTTAGCTAATATGCTAACACGTTGACGAGTGTCTGTGTTAGTATTATTAACTTATTGTGTCAGTTTTGTAAATTCACCAAAAACGTCACCGTGGACTTTTTGAGTCTGTTTAGCTGATTGGAGAGCTAGCTTCCGCAGCTCGTGGGTCCATGATGATGACTTCTGTTTTGTTTGATCACCTGTTTTACTTCCTTGTTCCAGACACCGTTTGGAAACAATTAAAGGCCTACTGAAAGCCACTACTACCGACCACGCAGTCTGATAGTTTATATATCAATGATGAAATCTTAACATTGCAACACATGCCAATACGGCCGAGTTAACTTATAAAGTGACATTTAAAATTTCCCGGGAAATATCCGGCTGAAACGTCGCGGTATGATGACGTATGCGCGTGACGAAGTCAGTTTAACGGCAATTATGGTACCCCGTAGAATCCTATACAGAAAGCTCTGTTTTCATTTCATAATTCCACAGTATTCTGGACATCTTTTGCAATTTGTTTAATGAACAATGAAGGCTGCAAAGAAGACAGTTGTAGGTGGGATCGGTGTATTAGCAGCGGACTACAGCAACACAACCAGGAGGACTTTGTTGGAGAGCAGACGCGCTAGCCGCCGACCTCACCTTGACTTCCTACGTCTCCGGGCCGCCAAACGCATCGGGTGAAGTCCTTCGTCCTTCTGCCGATCGCTGGAACGCAGGTGAGCACGGGTGTTGATGAGCAGATGAGGGCTGGCTGGCGTAGGTGGAGAGCTAATGTTTTTAGCATAGCTCTGTGCGGTCCGGTTGCTAAGTTGCTAAGTTAGCTTCAATGGCGTCGTTAGCACAGCATTGTTAACCTTCGCCAGCCTGGAAAGCATTAACCGTGTATTTACATGTCCACGGTTTAATAGTATTGTTGATTTTCTATCTATCCTTCCAGTCAGGGGTTTATTTTTTTTGTTTCTATATGCAGTTAAAGCACGATGCTATCACGTTAGCTCGTAGCTAAAGCATTTAGCTGATGTATTGTCGTGGAGATAAAAGTCACTGTGAATGTCCATTTCGCGTTCTCGACTCTCATTTTCAAGAGGATATAGTATCCGAGGTGGTTTAAAGGCCTACTGAAACCTACTACTACCGACCACGCAGTCTGATAGTTTATATATCAATGATGAAATCTTAACATTGCAACACATGCCAATACGGCCGGGTTAACTTATAAAGTGACTTTTAAAACTTCCCGGGAAATATCCGGCTGAAACGTCGCGGTATGATGACGTATGCGCGTGACGAAGTCAGAGTAACGGAAGTTATGGTACCCGTAGAATCCTATACAAAAAGCTCTGTTTTCATTTCATAATTCCACAGTATTTTGGACATCTTTTGCAATTTGTTTGATGAACAATGAAGGCTGCAAAGAAGACAGTTGTAGGTGGGATCGGTGTATTAGCAGCGGACTACAGCAACACAACCAGGAGGACTTTGTTGGAGCGCTAGCCGCGCTAGCCGCCGACCTCACCTTGACTTCCTACGTCTCCGGGCCGCCAAACGCATCGGGTGAAGTCCTTCGTCCTTCTGCCGATCGCTGGAACGCAGGTGAGCACGGGTGTTGATGAGCAGATGAGGGCTGGCTGGCGTAGGTGGAGAGCTAATGTTTTTAGCATAGCTCTGTGCGGTCCGGTTGCTAAGTTGCTAAGTTAGCTTCAATGGCGTCGTTAGCACAGCATTGTTAACCTTCGCCAGCCTGGAAAGCATTAACCGTGTATTTACATGTCCACGGTTTAATAGTATTGTTGATTTTCTATCTATCCTTCCAGTCAGGGGTTTATTTTTTTTGTTTCTATATGCAGTTAAAGCACGATGCTATCACGTTAGCTCGTAGCTAAAGCATTTAGCCGATGTATTGTCGTGGAGATAAAAGTCACTGTGAATGTCCATTTCGCGTTCTCGACTCTCATTTTCAAGAGGATATAGTATCCGAGGTGGTTTAAAATACAAATCCGTGATCCACAGTAAAAAAAGGAGAGTGTGGAATCCAATGAGCCAGCTTGTACCTAAGTTACGATCAGAGCGAAAAAAGATACGTCCATCACTGCCTCTCAAGTCCTTCACTGTAACGTTCCTCATCCACAAATCTTTCATCCTCGCTCAAATTAATGGGGTAATCGTCGCTTTCTCGGTCCGAATCTCTCTCGCTCCATTGTAAACAATGGGGAATTGTGAGGAATACTAGCTCCTGTGACGTCACGCTACTTCCGGTACAGGCAAGGCTTTTTTTTTTTATCAGCGAGCAAAAGTTGCGAACTTTATCGTCGATTTTCTCTACTAAATCCTTTCAGCAAAAATATGGCAATATCGCGAAATGATCAAGTATGACACATAGAATGGATCTGCTATCCCCGTTTAAATAAAAAAAAATCATTTCAGTAGGCCTTTAAGGTATGTAAATAAACAAATACAATTATCTTTCTGTGTAAATAACTCATTTCACAACATATACATTATGTTGTATATATGTGCCTGATTTAGCCATTCCTTTACCACTTTTGAGGTGTGTTTGGGGTCATTGTCCTGTTGGAACACCCAACTGCGCCCAAGACCCAACCTCCGGGCTGATGGTTTTAGCTTGTCCTGAAGAATTTGGAGGTAATCCTCCTTTTTCATCGTCCCATTTACTCTCTGTAAAGCACCAGTTCCATTGGCAGCAAAACAGACCCAGATCATAATATTACCACCACCATGCTTGACGGTAGGCATGGTGTTCCTGGGATTAAAGGCCTCACCGTTTCTCCTCCAAACATATTGCTGGGTATTGTGGCCAAACAGCTCCATTTTTGTTTCATCTGACCACAGAACTTTCCTCCAGAAAGTCTTATCTTTGCTCATGTGATGTCCAGCACCCACAACATTTTGTGGGTGCTGGAAAATTTGGTTCATTCCATCTTAACTCTGATAGTTTTGCACTTCTGTCCTGTATTTAGTGTCATTAGTTTGGTGTTGTTTTGGTCACCTGACCTATGCAAAGTGGCTCGGCACTCAGCTGGTCACTTGTGGTGTGTTTGTAATCCTCTCCCCTGAGTGGCCATGTTTAATTACACTTTTTTTTTTTTCCCCCTCCACTTGCCGGCTCATTTAGCTGAGGGATTTTGCCTTCCGTGGGCCGTTTAATTGACAAATGAGAGCAATGTGAAGAGAGTGTGCACGGCGAGGCAGACAGCCACCCATCACACGCCTCCCCGAGCGCGCTAATGACGGTAGGCTCCCCCCGGGGACACGGTTCAGGGACGACTAGGCACGTGGCGCAGAGAGGTCAGCAGCGACAGACGCAGGGCGGCAGCTGTTGGGGGCGAAATTAATCAGGAGGCTGAAAAACCGGGTGGAGGAGATGTCTGGTTTGAACCGAGATGGAGATGTGATGAGCCGAGAGGTTAAAGGGCACAGAATGGGCTGTCAAACGCCCGCCAACCGGTTTAATCCGGCCCACAAGATAAGTTTCCTGATATCGAACGAAAACTGCTGTTCTAAATGTGTCCACTGGATGTCGCAATAGCAATTCAAGTGTGACCCACGTCGCACATGACGTCGTTTAGAGTGATTTTTAAAACTGCCCTCTGGATTGGCTGGCCTGGTGGTTGTGGTGTGTGCCCTGAGGTCGGTAGGTCGTGAGTTCAAACCCCGGCCGAGTCATACCAGAGACTATAAAAATGCCTCCCTGCTTGGCACTCGGCATCAAGGATTGGATTTGGGGGTTAAATCACCAAAAATTATTCCCGGGCGCAGCCCCCGCTGCTGCTCACTGCTCCCCTCACCTCCCATGGGGCGATCAAGGGTGATGGGTCAAATGCAGAGAATAATTTCACCATATCTAGTGTGCTTGTGACAATCATTGGTACTTTAACTTTTAAATATATACGGTAAATTCCCGGACTACAAGCTGCTACTTTTTTCCTACGCTAAGAACCCTGCGGCTTATAAAACGGTGTGGCTAATTTATTGATAAGGCGCTTTTGGTAGCCTTGGTAGCTAGACCATAAAAATGGGACCCATAACCACTCAGCATTAAGGGTTGGAATTGGGGGTTAAATCACCAAAAATGATTCCCGGGCGCGGCCACCGCTGCTGCTCACTGCTCCCCTCACCTCCCAGGGGGGTGTTCAAGGGTGATGGGTCAAATGCAGACAATAATTTCGCCACACCTCGTGTGTGTGTGTGTGTGTGTGACAATCATTGGTACTTTAACTTTAACTTTTAAATATATACGGTAAATTCCGGACTACAAGCCGCTACTTTTTTTCCTAAGCTTAGAGCCCTGCGTCTTATAAAACGGTGTGGCAAATTTATTGATAAGGCGCTTTTGGTAGCCTTGGTAGCTAGACTATAAAAATGGAACCCGTTACCACTCAGCATCAAGGGTTGGAATTGGGGGTTAAATCACCAAAAATGATTCCCAGGGGCGGCCACCGCTGCTGCTCACCCTCACCTCCCAGGGGGTGCGACAAGGGGATGGGTCAAATGCAGATTTGTCACCACACCTAGTGTGCGTGTGACTATCAGTGGTACTTTAACTTTAACTTTACTGCGGTCAGCGCAGGTGCAAGCAATCGGCTGCTCCCTGTTGTGGCTGGCAGCAAATGGCGGCAGCATCGACGCACAATACCTTCTTCCATTGTAAATCATCCACAAAACGGTAAGATGCAAATACTTAAGTCAACGTGACCATCATCTTTTTAGTTTGATTTCCGTGCAAAGCTTGCAATTAGTTGAATGCACGATGCGCACCCTGAACTCCATTGTAAAAATGTGTTTCTACATTTGTTGTGTTTGTGCTATTTTATTTCATGCTTAAATCTACCATGTTCACATCGGTTAAGTTTGTAGTTATGTAACCTTGATGTCATTTTGATATTTGTTTTGTTTATATTATAATTGTAATATGTGAATGATTATAATCAATCAATCAAAGTTTATTTATATAGCCCTTAATCAGAAATGTCTCAAAGGGCTGTGAAAGCCACGACAACATCCTCAGCTCAGATCCCACATCAGGGGAAGATAAAATCTCAACCCAATGGGCACAATGAGAAACCTTGGAGGGGGCCGCAGATGTCCATAGTGGAACTAGTTAATAGTGTGAGAGTCCAGTCCATAGTGGATCTAACATAATACTGAGAGTCCAGTCCATAGTGGATCTAACATAATAGTGTGAGAGTCCAGTCCATAGTGGATCTAACATAATAGTGTGAGAGTCCAGTCCATAGTGGATCTAACATAATAGTGTGAGAGTCCAGTCCATAGTGGATCTAACATAATAGTGTGAGAGTCCAGTCCATAGTGGATCTAACATAATAGTGTGAGAGTCCAGTCCATAGTGGATCTAACATAATAGTGTGAGAGTCCAGTCCATAGTGGATCTAACATAATAGTGAGAGTCCAGTCCATAGTGGATCTAACATAATAGTGTGAGAGTCCAGTCCATAGTGGATCTAACATAATAGTGAGAGTCCAGTCTATAGTGGATCTAACATAATAGTGAGAGTCCAGTCCATAGTGGATCTAACATAATAGTGAGAGTCCAGTCCATAGTGGATCTAACATAATAGTGAGAGTCCAGTCCATAGTGGATCTAACATAATAGTGAGAGTCCAGTCCATAGTGGATCTAACATAATAGTGTGAGAGTCCAGTCCATAGTGGATCTAACATAATAGTGTGAGAGTCCAGTCCATAGTGGATCTAACATAATAGTGAGAGTCCAGTCCATAGTGGATCTAACATAATAGTGAGAGTCCAGTCCATAGTGGATCTAACATAATAGTGTGAGTCCAGTCCATAGTGGATCTAACATAATAGTGTGAGAGTCCAGTCCATATTGGATCTAACATAATAGTGAGAGTCCAGTCCATAGTGGATCTAACATAATAGTGAGAGTCCAGTCCATAGTGGATCTAACATAATAGTGAGAGTCCAGTCCATAGTGGATCCAACATAATAGTGTGAGAGTCTAGTCCATAGTGGATCTAACATAATAGTGTGAGAGTCCAGTCCATAGTGGATCCAACATAATAGTGTGAGAGTTCAGTCCATAGTGGATCTAACATAATAGTGTGAGAGTCCAGTCCATAGTGGATCTAACATAATAGTGAGAGTCCAGTCCATAGTGGATCTAACATAATAGTGTGAGAGTCCAGTCCATAGTGGATCTAACATAATAGTGAGAGTCCAGTCCATAGTGGATCTAACATAATAGTGTGAGAGTCCAGTCCATAGTGGATCTAACATAATAGTGAGAGTCCAGTCCATAGTGGATCTAACATAATAGTGAGAGTCCAGTCCATAGTGGATCTAACATAATAGTGAGAGTCCAGTCCATATTGGATCTAACATAATGGTGAGAGTCCAGTCCATAGTGGATCTAACATAATAGTGTGAGAGTCCAGTCCATATTGGATCTAACATAATAGTGAGAGTCCAGTCCATAGTGGATCTAACATAATAGTGAGAGTCCAGTCCATAGTGGATCTAACATAATAGTGTGAGAGTCCAGTCCATAGTGGATCCAACATAATAGTGTGAGAGTTCAGTCCATAGTGGATCTAACATAATAGTGTGAGAGTCCAGTCCATAGTGGATCTAACATAATAGTGAGAGTCCAGTCCATAGTGGATCTAACATAATAGTGTGAGAGTCCAGTCCATAGTGGATCTAACATAATAGTGAGAGTCCAGTCCATAGTGGATCTAACATAATAGTGTGAGAGTCCAGTCCATAGTGGATCTAACATAATAGTGAGAGTCCAGTCCATAGTGGATCTAACATAATAGTGAGAGTCCAGTCCATAGTGGATCTAACATAATAGTGAGAGTCCAGTCCATATTGGATCTAACATAATGGTGAGAGTCCAGTCCATAGTGGATCTAACTTAATAGTGTGAGAGTCCAGTCCATATTGGATCTAACATAATAGTGAGAGTCCAGTCCATAGTGGATCTAACATAATAGTGAGAGTCCAGTCCATAGTGGATCTAACATAATAGTGAGAGTCCAGTCCATAGTGGATCTAACATAATAGTGAGAGTCCAGTCCATAGTGGATCTAACATAATAGTGTGAGAGTCCAGTCCGTAGTGGATCTAACATAATAGTGAGAGTCCAGTCCATAGTGGATCTAACATAATAGTGTGAGAGTCCAGTCCATAGTGGATCCAACATAATAGTGAGAGTCCAGTCCATAGTGGATCTAACATAATAGTGAGAGTCCAGTCCATAGTGGATCTAACATAATAGTGAGAGTCCAGTCCATAGTGGATCTAACAAATCTTTAATAGTGTGAGAGTCCAGTCCATATTGGATCTAACATAATAGTGAGAGTCCAGTCCATAGTGGATCTAACATAATAGTGAGAGTCCAGTCCATAGTGGATCTAACATAATAGTGAGAGTCCAGTCCATAGTGGATCTAACATAATAGTGAGAGTCCAGTCCATAGTGGATCTAACATAATAGTGTGAGAGTCTAGTCCATAGTGGATCTAACATAATAGTGTGAGAGTCCAGTCCATAGTGGATCCAACATAATAGTGTGAGAGTTCAGTCCATAGTGGATCTAACATAATAGTGTGAGAGTCCAGTCCATAGTGGATCTAACATAATAGTGAGAGTCCAGTCCATAGTGGATCTAACATAATAGTGTGAGAGTCCAGTCCATAGTGGATCTAACATAATAGTGAGAGTCCAGTCCATAGTGGATCTAACATAATAGTGTGAGAGTCCAGTCCATAGTGGATCTAACATAATAGTGAGAGTCCAGTCCATAGTGGATCTAACATAATAGTGAGAGTCCAGTCCATAGTGGATCTAACATAATAGTGAGAGTCCAGTCCATATTGGATCTAACATAATGGTGAGAGTCCAGTCCATAGTGGATCTAACATAATAGTGTGAGAGTCCAGTCCATATTGGATCTAACATAATAGTGAGAGTCCAGTCCATAGTGGATCTAACATAATAGTGAGAGTCCAGTCCATAGTGGATCTAACATAATAGTGAGAGTCCAGTCCATAGTGGATCTAACATAATAGTGAGAGTCCAGTCCATAGTGGATCTAACATAATAGTGTGAGAGTACAGTCCATAGTGGATCTAACATAATAGTGAGAGTCCAGTCCATAGTGGATCTAACATAATAGTGAGAGTTCAGTCCATAGTGGATCTAACATAATAGTGAGAGTCCAGTCCATAGTGGATCTAACATAATAGTGAGAGTCCAGTCCATATTGGATCTAACATAATAGTGAGAGTCCAGTCTATAGTGGATCTAACATAATAGTGAGAGTCCAGTCCATAGTGGATCTAACTTAATAGTGAGAGTCCAGTCCATAGTGGATCTAACATAATAGTGAGAGTCCAGTCCATAGTGGATCTAACATAATAGTGAGAGTCCAGTCCATAGTGGATCTAAAATAATAGTGTGAGAGTCCAGTCCATAGTGGATCTAACATAATAGTGTGAGAGTCCAGTCCATAGTGGATCTAACATAATAGTGTGAGAGTCCAGTCCATAGTGGATCTAACATAATAGTGTGAGAGTCCAGTCCATAGTGGATCTAACATAATAGTGAGAGTCCAGTCCATAGTGGATCTAACATAATAGTGAGAGTCCAGTCCATAGTGGATCTAACATAATAGTGTGAGAGTCCAGTCCATAGTGGATCTAACATAATAGTGAGAGTCCAGTCCATAGTGGATCTAACATAATAGTGAGAGTCCAGTCCATAGTGGATCTAACATAATAGTGAGAGTCCAGTCCATAGTGGATCTAACATAATAGTGTGAGAGTCCAGTCCATATTGGATCTAACATAATAGTGAGAGTCCAGTCCATAGTGGATCTAACATAATAGTGAGAGTCCAGTCCATAGTGGATCTAACATAATAGTGAGAGTCCAGTCCATAGTGGATCTAACATAATAGTGAGAGTCCAGTCCATAGTGGATCTAACATAATAGTGTGAGAGTCCAGTCCATAGTGGATCTAACATAATAGTGAGAGTCCAGTCCATAGTGGATCTAACATAATAGTGTGAGAGTCCAGTCCATAGTGGATCCAACATAATAGTGAGAGTCCAGTCCATAGTGGATCTAACATAATAGTGAGAGTCCAGTCCATAGTGAATCTAACAAATCTTTAATAGTGTGTGAGTCCAGTCCATATTGGATCTAACATAATAGTGAGAGTCCAGTCCATAGTGGATCTAACATAATAGTGAGAGTCCAGTCCATAGTGGATCTAACATAATAGTGAGAGTCCAGTCCATAGTGGATCTAACATAATAGTGTGAGAGTCCAGTCCATAGTGGATCTAACATAATAGTGAGAGTCCAGTCCATAGTGGATCTAACATAATAGTGTGAGAGTCCAGTCCATAGTGGATCTAACATAATAGTGTGAGAGTCCAGTCCATAGTGGATCTAACATAATAGCGTGAGAGTCCAGTCCATAGTGGATCTAACATAATAGTGAGAGTCCAGTCCATAGTGGATCTAACATAATAGTGTGAGAGTCCAGTCCATAGTGGATCTAACATAATAGTGAGAGTCCAGTCCATAGTGGATCTAACATAATAGTGTGAGAGTCCAGTCCATAGTGGATCCAACATAATAGTGAGAGTCCAGTCCATAGTGGATCTAACATAATAGTGAGAGTCCAGTCCATAGTGGATCTAACAAATCTTTAATAGTGTGTGAGTCCAGTCCATATTGGATCTAACATAATAGTGAGAGTCCAGTCCATAGTGGATCTAACATAATAGTGAGAGTCCAGTCCATAGTGGATCTAACATAATAGTGAGAGTCCAGTCCATAGTGGATCTAACATAATAGTGTGAGAGTCCAGTCCATAGTGGATCTAACATAATAGTGAGAGTCCAGTCCATAGTGGATCTAACATAATAGTGTGAGAGTCCAGTCCATAGTGGATCTAACATAATAGTGTGAGAGTCCAGTCCATAGTGGATCTAACATAATAGCGTGAGAGTCCAGTCCATAGTGGATCTAACATAATAGTGAGAGTCCAGTCCATAGTGGATCTAACATAATAGTGTGAGAGTCCAGTCCATAGTGGATCTAACATAATACTGAGAGTCCAGTCCATAGTGGATCTAACATAAGAGTGTGAGAGTCCAGTCCATATTGGATCTAACATAATAGTGAGAGTCCAGTTCTCTAGTGGATCTAACATAATAGTGAGAGTCCAGTCCATAGTGGATCTAACATAATAGTGAGAGTCCAGTCCATAGTGGATCTAACATAATAGTGATAGTCCAGTCCATAGTGGATCTAACATAATAGTGAGAGAGTCCAGTCCATAGTGGATCTAAAATAATAGTGTGAGAGTCCAGTCCATAGTGGATCTAACATAATAGTGTGAGAGTCCAGTCCATAGTGGATCTAACATAATAGTGTGAGAGTCCAGTCCATAGTGGATCTAACATAATAGTGAGAGTCCAGTCCATAGTGGATCTAACATAATAGTGAGAGTACAGTCCATAGTGGATCTAACATAATAGTGAGAGTCCAGTCCATAGTGGATCTAACATAATAGTGTGAGAGTCCAGTCCATAGTGGATCTAACTTAATAGTGAGAGTCCAGTCCATAGTGGATCTAACATAATAGTGAGAGTCCAGTCCATAGTGGATCTAACATAATAGTGAGAGTCCAGTCCATAGTGGATCTAAAATAATAGTGTGAGAGTCCAGTCCATAGTGGATCTAACATAATAGTGAGAGTCCAGTCCATAGTGGATCTAACATAATAGTGTGAGAGTCCAGTCCATAGTGGATCTAACATAATAGTGAGAGTCCAGTCCATAGTGGATCTAACATAATAGTGAGAGTCCAGTCCATAGTGGATCTAACATAATAGTGAGAGTCCAGTCCATAGTGGATCTAACATAATAGTGTGAGAGTCCAGTCCATATTGGATCTAACATAATAGTGAGAGTCCAGTCCATAGTGGATCTAACATAATAGTGAGAGTCCAGTCCATAGTGGATCTAACATAATAGTGAGAGTCCAGTCCATAGTGGATCTAACATAATAGTGAGAGTCCAGTCCATAGTGGATCTAACATAATAGTGTGAGAGTCCAGTCCATAGTGGATCTAACATAATAGTGAGAGTCCAGTCCATAATGGATCTAACATAATAGTGTGAGAGTCCAGTCTATAGTGGATCCAACATAATAGTGAGAGTCCAGTCCATAGTGGATCTAACATAATAGTGAGAGTCCAGTCCATAGTGGATCTAACAAATCTTTAATAGTGTGAGAGTCCAGTCCATATTGGATCTAACATAATAGTGAGAGTCCAGTCCATAGTGGATCTAACATAATAGTGAGAGTCCAGTCCATAGTGGATCTAACATAATAGTGAGAGTCCAGTCCATAGTGGATCTAACATAATAGTGTGAGAGTCCAGTCCATAGTGGATCTAACATAATAGTGAGAGTCCAGTCCATAGTGGATCTAACATAATAGTGAGAGTCCAGTCCATAGTGGATCTAACATAATAGTGAGAGTCCAGTCCATAGTGGATCTAACATAATAGTGTGAGAGTCCAGTCCATATTGGATCTAACATAATAGTGAGAGTCCAGTCCATAGTGGATCTAACATAATAGTGAGAGTCCAGTCCATAGTGGATCTAACATAATAGTGAGAGTCCAGTCCATAGTGGATCTAACATAATAGTGAGAGTCCAGTCCATAGTGGATCTAACATAATAGTGTGAGAGTCCAGTCCATAGTAGATCTAACATAATAGTGAGAGTCCAGTCCATAGTGGATCTAACATAATAGTGTGAGAGTCCAGTCCATAGTGGATCCAACATAATAGTGAGAGTCCAGTCCATAGTGGATCTAACATAATAGTGAGAGTCCAGTCCATAGTGGATCTAACAAATCTTTAATAGTGTGAGAGTCCAGTCCATATTGGATCTAACATAATAGTGAGAGTCCAGTCCATAGTGGATCTAACATAATAGTGAGAGTCCAGTCCATAGTGGATCTAACATAATAGTGAGAGTCCAGTCCATAGTGGATCTAACATAATAGTGTGAGAGTCCAGTCCATAGTGGATCTAACATAATAGGGAGAGTCCAGTCCATAGTGGATCTAACATAATAGTGTGAGAGTCCAGTCCATAGTGGATCTAACATAATAGTGAGAGTCCAGTCCATAGTGGATCTAACATAATAGTGAGAGAGTCCAGTCCATAATGGATCTAACATAATAGTGAGAATCCAGTCCATAGTGGATGTAACATAATAGTGAGAGTCCAGTCCATAGTGGATCTAACATAATAGTGTGAGAGTCCAGTCCATAGTGGATCTAACATAATAGTGTGAGAGTCCAGTCCATAGTGGGGCCACCAGGGGTGCATCTTGCACGTAAACAAGTCAGCAGCGCAGAGATGTCACCGACTGATGCACAGAGGAGTGGTCCTGACTTTGAACAGCTCGTGAATGTGTCGTGGCAGTTGCAGATGTCACCAATGCGGCGGTTTGAGGAAACACTCGCTTTCTCTTCCAAAAGTTTTTAATGAAATGCCAACATGAACATGCTAGACAGGAAGTGGCTTTGTAAAAAACACTGAGACAAAGTCCAAGTTTATTGTGTTCTTCATTTTTTTTCCTCAGAATTTTCTTGAAGTGTCTTGCCAAGAGCATTATTTGTAATATGTACATTTTCAGAATGCCATTGTTGTATTTTTTGGCCCTAGTAAGACAAAGAAAACAATGTGAAGTTGTCTTTATTTTGAAGTTATCATGCCATGATTTTACCAGTCCGGCCCGCGCGGGAATAGGTTTTCCTCCCTGTGGCCCCTGAGCTCAACTGAGTTTGACCCCCCTGGCTTATGAAGTGGAACTGGAACACATTTGGAAATATATATTTGTCTCCTTTTTGTAACTGTCAGAAACACAAAGGGGAACTTGGAAATGCTGAACCTAAACAGGAAATACTGACATCGCTCCCATGTCGGTCATACCAGACGGGGTTTGGGTCTTGTGGGCGTCAGTGGGAGCCGAGTTCCCATAACGGCAGTAAAGTCATCTATTGGTGTGTGATGTAATATGTCATCATCCTCCATTATTGCAATCAAAAGTACCGCATAGTCTTTTTAAAAGTGAGAATTTTTTGTTGTTGTTGCAAATGACAATATTTGCTGCACTTGACCACCAAGCTGTCACCTGGGGGCCCCACAAGCATGCCCAAGAGTCCATGGTTGACCATTCTGCTTTCACACCTGTGGTCTCTGGCATTCTGCACTGCACTTTTTTGGGGAATTTGTCCTATCGTTCACAATCCTTATGAAAGACATGACAAAGGATGGATGTTCTAATGCAGGGGTCACCAACCTTTTTGAAACCAAGAGCTACTTCTTGGGTACTGATTAATGCGAAGGGCTACCAGTTTGATACACACTTAAATAAATTGCCAGAAATAGCCAATTTGCTCAATTTACCTTTAACTCTGTTATTATTAATAATTAATGATATTTACTCTAAATTGAACGGTTTAAAAGAGGAGAAAACACGAAAAAAATGACAATTAAATTTTGAAACATAGTTTATCTTCAATTTCGACTCTTTAAAATTCAAAATTCAACCGAAAAAAAGAAGAGAAAAACTAGCTAATTTGAATCTTTTTGAAAAAATACAAAAAATAATTTATGGAACATCATTAGTCATTTTTCCTGATTAAGATTAATTTTAGAATTTTGATTACATGTTTTAAATAGGTTAAAATCCAATCTACACTTTGTTAGAATATATAACAAATTGGACCAAGCTATATTTCTAACAAAGACAAATCATTATTTCTTCTAGATTTTCCAGAACAAAAATTTTAAAAGAAATTCAAAAGACTTTGAAATAAGATTTAAATTTGATTCTACAGATTTTCTAGATTTGCCAGAATAATTTTTTTGAATTTTAATCATAATAACTTTGAAGAAATATTTCACAAATCTTCTTCGTCGAAAAAACAGAAGCTAAAATGAAGAATTAAATTAAAATGTGTTTATTATTCTTTACAATAAAAAAAATAAATTTACTTGAACGTTGATTTAAATTGTCAGGAAAGAAGAGGAAGGAATTTAAAAGGTAAAAAGGTATATGTGTTTAAAAATCCTAAAATCATTTTTAGGGTTGTATTTTTTCTCTAAAATTGTCTTTCTGAAAGTTATAAGAAGCAAAGTAAAAAAATTAAAGATTTTATTTAAACAAGTGAAGACCAAGTCTTTAAAAATATTTTCTTGGATATTCAAATTCTATTTGAGTTTTGTCTCTCTTAGAATTAAAAATGTCAGGCAAAGCGAGACCAGCTTGCTAGTAAATAAATACAATTTAAAAAATAGAGGCAGCTCACTGGTAAGTGCTGCTATTTGAGCTATTTTCAGAACAGGCCAGCGGGCTACTCATCTGGTCCTTACGGGCTACCTGGTGCCCGCGGGCACCGCGTTGGTGACCCCTGTTCTAATGCAATCTAAATATTAAATACACATGAATACAAGTCTGCTTTAAGCGGAGCCAATGGGAGGTCCTCTTATTCTGCACATATAATCCAATAAAAAAGCATTCGAAAAGCGCCAACAATACTCCATTTACATTTGGTGGCTTGAATATTAACAAGTATTAGTGATATT
>NC_084746.1:13074642-13082142 GCF_033978785.1 Entelurus aequoreus | reverse complement strand
CTTGTCCTGACAGCTGCATCTCTGGGGGTGTGAAATATGGCACAAAGTCCTTGTTGGGTTTGCAGTTTTACCATCAACGCATCAGCCTCCCTTGCGCGCGCTTCATCAGACACATCCCGGTATTTTCCCTCGTGTTTCTTCGTGTAGTGGCGATTAAAATGATATTTAAACACAGCAAGCTGTGTACCACACATTAAGCACACGGCTTTACCATTAATTTATGTAAATAAATACTTGGCAGTCCATCTCTTGTTGGAAACACGCCATTCCTCATCAACTTTTCTTTTTTTAGCGTCTCATCACTTGTCTCTATGCACCTTCACTCACAGGTTCCCTCCGGACATACGGTATAAATAACACATTTCAAAATAAAAGCAGCACAGTTGTATTGCGCGCACGACATAGATGTTTTTTAAACTTTATTTTGTAATTTGTAATTGCGCCGTTCAATTCACTCACAATCGCACACGCGCATACGTCCACACGGAAGTAATACAAATAACGCTTTTCAAAACAAAAGCAGCACCGTTGTATTGCACACTCGACATAGATACTTTTTAAAATGTATTTTGTAATTTATGATTGGCCTCACGCGGGCCGGACAGGGATGCGCAAAGGGCCGGATGCGGCCCGCGGGCCGTACAATGCCCAGGTCTAGTGTATATATATATATATGTATATATATATATGTATATATATATATATATATGTATGTATATATATATATATGTATATATATATATATATGTGTATATATGTATATATATATATATGTATATATATATATATATATATATATATATATATATATATGTGTATATATGTATATATATATATATATGTATGTATATATATATATATATGTATGTATGTATATATATATATATATGTATGTATATATATATATATATATATATATATATATATATATATATATATATATATATATATATATACTGTATATATATATATATATATATATATATATATATATATATGTATATATATATACTGTATATATATACATATATAAAGCGGCACCGGACTATAAGCTGCACATATAAGACGTCGTGAGTGTTTTACACAGAAAGATTGTGTAAATGTTTATTTACAAACCTTAATTGTTTCCAAACAGTGTCTGGAACAGGGCAGTAAAACGGCTGATCAAACAAAACAGAAGTCATCGTCATGAACCCACTAGCTGCGGAAGCTAGCTCTCCAATCATCTAAACAGACTCAATAACTCCACGGTGACGTTTTACTGAGGAATTTGTAAAAGTGAAACGACACAAAAATAATACCATTGTAAATTAATAATGCTAACACAGACACTCCTAAACGTGTTAGCATATAAACTTACGCTAATGATGCTTGCTTCATTACATTACGATAGCACGTACAAACATGCATGGAAACACTACTTGTGACATAACAAAAGGGGCGGGAGAAAGTAAGAATTGTTTTATTTATATTGGAAAACTTACAAACCTTGCTTGAAGTGATTAATGAAGAAACAATACGAGTAGAAACGCTGTGGACGGAAAGGCACTTCTACTTCTGGTTGAAAGCAGTAAATGGAAGGATACTGCGGCACCCGCATTGAGCGAACTTGTCCAAAAGATGGCGCCATAGCACAGACAACTTAACACCGTTTCAGTGATTGCGTTGTTTTTTTAAGTGTTTGCGTCAGTAAAGAAAAATCCTTAAATTAGGTGCACCGTTTTATAAGCCGCGGGGTTCAAAGCGAAGTGAATTATATATTTTTTTGTTTATATATATACACACACACATATATATATATACAGTTGTGGTCAAAAGTTTACACACACTTGTAAAGAACATCATGTCATGGCTGTCTTGAGTTTCCAGTCATTTCTAACTCTTATTTTTTTGTGATGTAGTGATTGGAGCACATACTTGTTGGTCACAAAAAACATTCATGAAGTTTGCTCCTTTTATGAATTTATTATGGGTCTACTGAAAATGGGAGCAGATGTGCTGGGTCAAAAGTATACATACAGCAATGTTAATATTTGCTTACATGTCCCTTGGCAAGTTTACCTGCAATAAGGCGCTTTTGGTAGCCGTCCGCAAGCTTCTGCTTGCATTTTTGACCACAAAATTGGTGCAGTTCAGCTAAATGCGTTGGTTTGCTGACATGGACTTGTTTCTTCAGCATTGTCCACACGTTTAAGTCAGGACTTTGGGAAGGCCATTCCAAAACCTTCATTCTAGCCTGATTCCTTTACCACTTTTGAGGTGTGTTTGGGGTCATTGTCCTGTTGGAACACCCAACTGCGCCCAAGACCCAACCTCCGGGCTGATGATTTTTAGCTTGTCCTGAAGAATTTGGAGGTAATCCTCCTTTTTCATTGTCCCATTTACTCTCTGTAAAGCACCAGTTCCATTGGCAGCAAAACAGGCCCAGAGCATAATACTACCACCACCATGCTTGATGGTAGGAATGGTGTTCCTGGCCTCACTTTTTGTCCTCCACACATATTGCTAGGTATTGTGGCCAAACAGCTCAATTTTTTGTTTCATCTGACATCACATGGACAAAGATAAGACCTTCTGTATACACATACTGTACATAGATACACACATACTATGTATATACACATACAAAGTGTTGCATAAAGTATCATCTGAATATCCGGAATGTACGGAATTTGTACTTAAAAACGCGCAATTGCAAATTCTTGTACAACATTTAGTGTGGTGAATCAACTGGAGATGGAGAAAATGTCTGCATGGAGGCACTCTGAGATAGTGTAGCATCAGCTTGAAGGGCCTAAAAAGAGTGTGTGTGACGTGAAAGTAGGACCCGCTCCTAATGCTTTCCTGTAAAGAGACATGGAAAACGTGTTTTAATGGAGGCAGTGAGTCGATCACCACCTGCTGCCTCCACTTCCCAGCCTCCAACTGGCTGCTATTGATGCATGCAAGAAGCAAACAACTGTGTGTTGGTCAATAAGCACTCGCTTTGTTTTCACACAGTATGATGCACACAAGTCTTCTTGTCCCAGGCCGGATGAGGCGCCTCATAAGTGCATATTCCAGTCACCATCCTTCCAATCACAATTTCTTGCCGGCCTTTATCTTACAATTAGCATCATCGCTCCTCCGTAGCGTGCTAACTCCCTCACAATTTGACACACTTATCAAAAAGTGGATCTCTTGCACCACGTGCCATCCCTGGAACTTGGCCGCAAACGTATTCCCAGCTGCTTCCTGCTCCGTCACGGAAAATAATATGATTCCGGTTTTGCTTACCGACCTCGGCGCAATTTTATTTGGTACATGGTGGAATGATAAGTGTGACCAGTAGATGGCAGTCACACATACGAGATATGAGTATACTGCAATATGACTCATGTATACAGCACCGACATTTTAAAGTTAAAAGTTAAAGTACCAATGATTGTCACACACACACACTGGGTGTGGCAAAACTATTCTCTGCATTTGACCCATCACTCTTGATCACACCCTGGGAGGTGAGGGGAGCAGTGAGCAGCAGCGGTGGCCGCGCCCGGGAATAATTTTTGGTGATTTAACCCCCAATTCCAACCCTTGATGCTGAGTGCCAAGCAGGCTCCCATTTTTATAGTCTTTGGTATGACTCGGCCGGGGTTTGAACTCACGACCTACCGATCTCAGGGCGGACACACGTATCTCTTATGTGTGACTGCTATCATATTGCAGTCTGCACGCATCTCTTATGTGTGACTGCTATCATATTGCAGTCTGCGCGCATCTCTTATGTGTGACTGCTATCATATTGCAGTCTGCACGCATCTCTTATGTGTGACTGCCATCATATTGCAGTCCACACGTATCTCTTATGTGTGACTGCCATCATATTGCAGTCTACACGTATCTCTTATGTGTGACTGCCATCATATTGCAGTCTACATGTATCTCTTATGTGTGACTGCCATCATATTGCAGTCTATATGTATCTCTTATGTGTGACTGCCATCCTATTGTAGTCTACTTGATCTCTTATGTGTGACTGCCATCATATTGCAGTCTACACGTATCTCTTATGTGTGACTGCCATCATATTGCAGTCTACACGTATCTCTTATGTGTGACTGCCATCATATTGCAGTCCACACGTACCTCTTACGTGTGACTGCCAACATATTGCAGTCTACACGTATCTCTTATGTGTGACTGCCATCATATTGCAGTCTACTTGATATCTTATGTGTGACTGCCATCATATTGCAGTCTACACTTATCTCTTACGTGTGACGGCCAACATATTGCAGTCTACACGTATCTCTTATGTGTGACTGCCATCATATTGCAGTCTACTTGATATCTTATGTGTGACTGCCATCATATTGCAGTCTACACTTATCTCTTATGTGTGACTGCCATCATATTGCAGCCTACACGTATCTCTTATGTGTGACTGCCATCATGTTGCAGTCCACACGTACCTCTTACGTGTGACTGCCAACATATTGCAGTCTACACGTATCTCTTATGTGTGACTGCCATCATATTGTAGTCTACTTGATCTCTCATGTGTGACTGCCATCATATTGCAGTCTACACGTATCTCTTATGTGTGACTGCCATCATATTGTAGTCTACTTGATATCTTATGTGTGACTGCCATCATATTGCAGTCTACACGTATCTCTTATGTGTGACTGCCATCATATTGCAGTCTACATGTATCTCTTATGTGTGACTGACATCACAATGCAGTCTACATGTATCTCTTATGTGTGACTGCCATCATATTGCAGTCCACACGTATTTCTTATGTGTGACTGCCATCATATTGCAGTCTACACGTATCTCTTATGTGTGACTGCCATCATATTGCAGTCTACTTGATCTCTTATGTGTGACTGCCATCATATTGCAATCTACACTTATCTCTTACGTGTGACTGCCATCATATTGCAGTCTACTTGATCTCTTATGTGTGACTGCCATCATATTGCAATCTACACGTATCTCTTATGTGTGACTGCCATCATATTGCAGTCTACTTGATCTCTTATGTGTGACTGCCATCATATTGCAGTCTACTTGATCTCTTATGTGTGACTGCCATCATATTGCAATCTACACGTATCTCTTATGTGTGACTGCCATCATATTGCAGTCTACTTGATCTCTTATGTGTGACTGCCATCATATTGCAGTCTACTTGATCTCTTATGTGTGACTGCCATCACATTGCAGTCTACACGTATCTCTTATGTGTGACTGCTATCATATTGCAGTCCACACGTATTTCTTATGTGTGACTGCCATCATATTGCAGTCTACACGTATTTCTTGTGTGACTGCCATCATATTGCAGTCTACACATATCTCTTATGTGTGACTGCCATCATATTGCAGTCTACTTGATCTCTTATGTGTGACTGCCATCATATTGCAGTCTACTTGATCTCTTATGTGTGACTGCCATCACATTGCAGTCTACACGTATCTCTTATGTGTGACTGCCATCATATTGCAGTCCACACGTATTTCTTATGTGTGACTGCCATCATATTGCAGTCTACACGTATCTCTTATGTGTGACTGCCATCATATTGCAGTCTACACGTATCTCTTATGTGTGACTGCCATTATATTGCTGTCTACTTGATCTCTTATGTGTGACTGCCATCATATTGCAGTCTACACGTATCTCTTATGTGTGACTGCCATTATATTGCAGTCTACACGTATCTCTTATTTGTGACTGCCATCATATTGCAGTCTACATGTATCGCTTATGTGTGACTGCCATTATATTGCTGTCTATTTGATCTCTTATGTGTGACTGCCATCATATTGCAGTCTACACGTATCTCTTATTTGTGACTGCCATCATATTGCAGTCTACATGTATCGCTTATGTGTGACTGCCATTATATTGCTGTCTACTTGATCTCTTATGTGTGACTGCCATCATATTGCGGTCTACACGTATCTCTTATGTGTGACTGCCATCATATTGCAGTCTACTTGATCTCTTATGTGTGACTGCCATCATATTGCAATCTACACTTATCTCTTACGTGTGACTGCCATCATATTGCAGTCTACTTGATCTCTTATGTGTGACTGCCATCATATTGCAATCTACACGTATCTCTTATGTGTGACTGCCATCATATTGCAGTCTACTTGATCTCTTATGTGTGACTGCCATCATATTGCAGTCTACTTGATCTCTTATGTGTGACTGCCATCACATTGCAGTCTACACGTATCTCTTATGTGTGACTGCTATCATATTGCAGTCCACACGTATTTCTTATGTGTGACTGCCATCATATTGCAGTCTACACGTATCTCTTATGTGTGACTTTCATCATATTGCAGTCTACACATATCTCTTATGTGTGACTGCCATCATATTGCAGTCTACTTGATCTCTCATGTGTGACTGCCATCACATTGCAGTCTACACGTAACTCTTATGTGTGACTGCCATCATATTGCAGTCCACACGTATCTTTTATGTGTGACTGCCATCATATTGCAGTCTACACGTATCTCTTATGTGTGACTGCCATCATATTGCAGTCTACACGTATCTCTTACGTGTGACTGCCATCACATTGCAGTCTACACATATCTCTTATGTGTGACTGCCATCGTATTGCAGTCTACTTGATCTCTTATGTGTGACTGCCATCATATTGCAGTCTACACGTATCTCTTATGTGTGACTGCCATTATATTGCTTTCTACTTGATCTCTTATGTGTGACTGCCATCATATTGCAGTCCACACGTATCTCTTATGTGTGACTGCCATCATATTGCAGTCTACACGTATCTCTTATGTGTGACTGCCAACATATTGCAGTCTACACTTATCTCTTATGTGTGACTGCCATCACAATGCAGTCTACATGTATCTCTTATGTGTGACTGCCATCATATTGCAGTCTACACGTATCTCTTATGTGTGACTGCCAACATATTGCAGTCTACACTTATCTCTTATGTGTGACTGCCATCACAATGCAGTCTACATGTATCTCTTATGTGTGACTGCCATCATATTGCAGTCCACACGTATCTCTTATGTGTCACTGCCATCACATTGCAGTCTACTTGATCTCTTATGTGTGACTGCCATCATATTGCAGTCTACTTGATCTCTTATGTGTGACTGCCATCACATTGCAGTCTACACGTATCTCTTATGTGTGACTGCTATCATATTGCAGTCCACACGTATTTCTTATGTGTGACTGCCATCATATTGCAGTCTACACGTATCTCTTATGTGTGACTGCCATCTTATTGCAGTCTACACATATCTCTTATGTGTGACTGCCATCATATTGCAGTCTACTTGATCTCTTATGTGTGACTGCCATCATATTGCAGTCTACTTGATCTCTTATGTGTGACTGCCATCACATTGCCGTCCAGACGTATCTCTTATGTGTGACTGCCATCATATTGCAGTCCACACGTATTTCTTATGTGTGACTGCCATCATATTGCAGTCTACACA
>NC_084746.1:13037142-13067142 GCF_033978785.1 Entelurus aequoreus | reverse complement strand
TATATATATATATATATATATATATATATATATATATAGTGCAATGTCACGTTATCGATGAGAAAATGCATTTTTAGACAATATGATTTGCCTGAGCAGTTAATAGACAACAAGAGTAAAACTTACAAACATTGCTTGAAGGGATAAATGTAAAGTCCATATGAGTAGAAATGCTATGGACTGCTAGAAGTCCACGGTGACGTTTTGGTGAATTTACCGAGGTATTTGTGAAACTGAAAAAACACAAAAAGAATGTCATTTTGGGGTAATAATACTAACACAGACACTCGTAAATATGTTAGCATATTAGCTAATGCTAACAGCGCTAGCTTCTTTATATTACGATAACACGTACAAATATGCATGAAAACACTCCTACAGACATCACACACGAGACGGTTTAGTAAGTAAGAATTGTTTTAGTTATATTGTAAAACTTACAAACCTTGCTTGGAGTGATGAATGTAGAGTCCATACGAGTAGAAGCGCTATGGACGGCTAGAAGTCCAAACGGCACTTATACTTCCGGTTGAAAGGACTAAATCACGGGTGCCCAAACCTTTTGCCTCCAAAGGCCAAACTGAACATAAGACAATGGGCCGTGGGCCAAACGCAGCGACTTTAACCTGCACAACAAAAACCATTAACAAGGTGAATTGTTCTTTTTAGCTCTTTTCCTTTCATTTAAATGGACAACATTTGATTAGTCATTTTAATTTGTGTAACATCTGAATGAGCAGCACAGTTACAGTAGAAATAAATATTTGTGAATTAATTAGTCATCTTTGTTGTTCGTAAGCACATGCCTGAAATAACTTCAGCTGCATTTAGAAGTTGTCGGAAGAATATGTGTACGCTTTATTATCCGACTAATCGTTAAGATAATCGTTGACTAATCGACGGTCAAAATAATCGTTAGTTGCAGCCCAATTGATGAATACAAAACATTATGGCCGTGAGCAAAGAAACATCCATAAGTTAGCCACACCATTTTATAAGCCACAGGGTTCAAAGTGTGGGAAAAAGTAGTCCGTAAAAGACAATAGTTGAAACGGAAGTTGTCAAAAAGAGCTGCTGAGTAGAAGTTATTTCAGGAACACTGCTGGTTGTTGACTAATCACTGGAAAAGGACATGTTGATGCACATTGATTAATGAACGCATCCCTAATTAGTGTCTGATCAAGAAGAGGGAGGAGCTTGTGGCCTATTATACAACTTGTATGCATTGTAGGGAGTTATGGTCTTATATGCATTGTATGCATTGTAGGGAGTTATGGTCTTATATGCATTGTAGGGAGTTATGGTCTTATATGCATTGTATGCATTGTAGGGTGTTATGGTCTTATATGCATTGTAGGAAGTTATGGTCTTATATGCATTGTAGGGAGTTATGGTCTTATATGCATTGTATGCATTGTAGGGTGTTATGGTCTTATATGCATTGTAGGGAGTTATGGTCTTATATGCATTGTATGCATTGTAGGGAGTTATGGTCTTATATGCATTGTAGGGAGTTATGGTCTTATATGCATTGTAGGGAGTTATGGTCTTATATGCATTGTAGGGAGTTATGGTCTTATATGCATTGTAGGGAGTTATGGTCTTATATGCATTGTAGGGAGTTATGGTCTTATATGCATTGTATGGAGTTATGGTCTTATATGCATTGTAGGGAGTTATGGTCTTATATGCATTGTAGGGAGTTATGGTCTTATATGCATTGTAGGGAGTTATGGTCTTATATGCATTGTAGGGAGTTATGGTCTTATATGCATTGTATGGAGTTATGGTCGTGTGGGTCTGCTTGTGTTGAAAGTAAAGCATGGATGAAGAGGAGGATGTCAATTCCCATGAAAAGGAGCATTTTTGGGACCAAAGGGTCACGGATCAAACCCTGCTGTACTCTATCACTCCATCTCTCCATCACTCCATCTCTCCATCACTCCATCTTACAGGCCCTAATGTGGCCCCAATGTAGCCCCAATGTGGCCCCAATGTGGCCCCAATGTAGCCCCAATGTGGTGCAATGTGGTCCCAATGTTGTCCAATGTAGCCCCAATGTGGCCCCAATGTGGCCCAATGTAGTCCCAATATGGTCTCAATGTGGCGCAGTGTGGCCCCAATGTGGCGCCAATGTGGCCCCAATATGGCCCCAATGTGGCGCCTATGTGGTCTCAATGTGGTGCAATGTGGCCCCAATGTTGCCCCAATGTGGCCCTAATGTAGCCCCAATGTGGCCCCAATATAGCCCCAATGTAGCCATAATGTGGCCCCAATGTAGCCCCAATGTGGCCCCGATGTGGCCCTGATGTGGTCTCAATGTTGCCCTAATGTGGCCCTAATCTGGCCCCACTGTAGCCCCAATATAGCCCCAATGTAGCCCTAATGTGGCCCCAATGTGGCCCCGATATAGCCCCGATGTGGCCCTGATGTGGTCTCAATGTTGCCCTAATGTGGCCCTAATGTAGCCCAATGTGGCCCCACTGTAGCCCCAATGTGGCCCCAATATAGCCCCAATGTAGCCCTAATGTGGCCCCAATGTAGCCCCAATGTGGCCCAGATATAGCCCGGATGTGGCCCTGATATAGCCCGGATGTGGCCCTAATGTGGTCTCAATGTAGCCCTAATGTGGCCCCAATGTAGCCCCAGTATAGCCCCAATGTAGCCCTATTGTGGCCCCCAATGTAGGCTCAATGTGCCGCAATGTGGCCCCAATGTAGCCCCAATGTGGCCCCACTGTAGTCCCAAGGTGGTCCCAAAGTGGCCGTAATGTAGCCCAATGTGGCCCCACTGTAGCCCCAATGTAGGCCCAATGTGGTCTCAATGTGGCCCCAATGTGGCCCCAATGTAGCCCCAATGTGGCCCCCAAATGTAGCCCTAATGTGGCCCCAATGATCCCCCCCCATGTAGTCCCAATGTAGCCCCAATGTGGTCCAATGTGGTCTGAATGTTTGTCCCAATGTGGTCCCAATGTGGCCCCAATGTGGTCCCAATATAGCCCCAATGTAGCCCTAATGTGGCGCAATGTAGCCCCAATGTTGCCCTAATGTAGCCCAATGTGGCCCCAATGTAGGCCCAATGTGGCGCAATGTGGCCCCAAAGTGGCCCTAATGTAGCCCCAATGTGGTCTCAATGTGGCCCCAAAGTGGCCCCAATGTGGCCATAATGTAGCCCAATGTGGCCCCACTGTAGCCCCAATCTAGGCCCAATGTGGTCTCAATGTGGCCCCAATGTAGCCCCAATGTGGCCCCCAAATGTAGCCCTAATGTGGCCCCAATGGTGCCCCTATGTAGCCCCAATGTGGCCCCAATGTGGTCCCAATGTTTGTCCCAATGTGGTCCCAATGTGGCGCCAATGTGGCCCAAATATAGCCCCAATGTAGCCCAATGTAGCCCTAATGTGGCGCAATGTAGCCCCAATGTGGTCCTAATGTAGCCCAATGTGGCCCCAATGTAGGCCCAATGTGCCGCAATGTGGCCCCAAAGTGGCCCTAATGTAGCCCCAATGTGGTCTCAATGTGGCCCAATGTGGCCCCAATGTAGCCCCAAAGTGACCCTAATGTAGCCCCAATGTGGTCTCAATGTGGCCCCAATGTAGCCCCAATGTGGCCCCACTGTAGGCCCAATGTGGTCTCAATGTGGCCCCAATGTAGCCCCAATGTGGCCCCCTAATGTGGCCCCAATGATGCCCCTATGTAGCCCCAATGTGGCCCCAATGTGGTCCAATGTGGTCCCAATGTTTGTCCCAATGTGGTCCCAATGTGGCGCCAATGTGGTCCCAATATAGCCCCAATGTAGCCCAATGTAGCCCTAATGTGGCGCAATGTAGCCACAATGTGGTCCTAATGTAGCCCAATGTGGCCCCAATGTAAGCGCAATGTGGCCCCAATGTGGCCCCAATGTAGCCCCAATGTGGCCCCAAAGTGGCCCTAATGTAGCCCCAATGTGGTCTCAATGTGGCCCAATGTGGCCCCAATGTAGCCCCAAAGTGACCCTAATGTAGCCCCAATGTGGCCCCAATGTAGCCCCAATGTGGCCCCACTGTAGCCCCAAGTTGGTCCCAAAGTCGCCCTAATGTAGCCCAATGTGGCCCCACTGTAGCCCCAATGTAGGCCCACTGTGGTCTCAATGTGGTCTCAATGTGGCGCAATGTGGCCCCAATGTAGCCCCAATGTGGCCCCCAAATGTAGCCCTAATGTGGCCCCAATGATGCCCCCATGTAGCCCCAATGTAGCCCCAAATTGGTCCAATGTGGTCCCAATGTTTGTCCCAATGTGGCCCCAATGTGGTCCCAATACAGCCCCAATGTAGCCTTAATGTGGCGCAATGTAGCCTCAATGTGGCCTTAATGTAGCCCAATGTGGCCCCAATGTAGGCGCAATGTGGCCCCAATGTAGCCACAATGTGGCCCCAAAGTGACCCTAATGTAGCCCCAATGTGGTCTCAATGTGGCCCCAATGTAGCCCCAATGTGGCCCCAAAGTGGCCCCAATGTAGCCCCAATGTGGTCTCAATGTGGCCCCAATGTGGCCCCAAAGTGGCCCTAATGTAGCCCAATATGGCCCCACTGTAGCCCCAATGCAGGCCCAATGTGGTCTCAATGTGGCCCCAAAGTGGCCCCATAGTGGCCCTAATGTAGCCCCAATGTGGTCCCAATGTGGTCCAAATGTGGTCCAGTGTGGCCCCAATGTGGCCCCAATGTAGCCCAATGTGGCCCTAATGTTGCCTCGACGTCACTTGCATGCACACTTTGATAAAGTGAAAACAAAGGAAGTTACTACTACAAAATAAAATAAAAGTCTTCACACCTTAAAGGCCTACTGAAATGAATTTTTTTTATTTAAACGGGGATAGCAGATCTATTCTATGTGTCATACTTGATCATTTCGCGATATTGCCATATTTTTGCTGAAAGGATTTAGTATAGAACAACGACGATAAAGATTGCAACTTTTGGTATCTGATAACAAAAAGGCTTGCACCTACCGGAAGTAGCGTGACGTAGTCAGTTGAACATATACGCAAAGTTCCCTATTGTTTACAATGATGGCCGCATGAAGTGAGAGAGATTCGGACCGAGAAAGCGACAATTTCCCCATTAATTTGAGCGAGGATGAAAGATTTGTGGATGAGTAAAGTGCAAGTGAAGGACTAGTGGGGAGTTGAAGCTATTCAGATAGGGAAGATGCTGTGAGAGCCGGGGGTGACCTGATATTCAGCTGGGAATGACTACAACAGTAAATAAACACAAGACATATATATACTCTATTAGCCACAACACAACCAGGCTTATATTTAATATGCCACAAATTAATCCTGCATAAAAACACCTGCGTGTTTGTTATGCTAGCTCCTAGCTCCTCTGCTAGCTCCTAGCTCCATAGAACACGCCAATACAATTCAAACACCTGATCAACACACACAATCACTCAGCCCAAAAGACCGTTTACCTAACCCAAGGTTCATAAAGCTTATATATTTTTAAAAAGTTACGTACGTGACGCGCACATACGGTCAAGTTATCGAATGTTTAGCAGCCAAGGCTGCATACTCACGGTACCTGATATTCAGCTGGGAATGACTACAACAGTAAATAAACACAAGACATATATATACTCTATTAGCCACAATACAACCAGGCTTATATTTAATATGCCACAAATTAATCCTGCATAAAAACACCTGCGTGTTTGTTATGCTAGCTCCTAGCTCCTCTGCTAGCTCCTAGCTCCATAGAACACGCCAATACAATTCAAACACCTGATCAACACACACAATCACTCAGCCCAAAAGACCGTTCACCTAACCCAAGGTTCATAAAGCTTATATATTTTTAAAAAGTTACGTACGTGACGCGCACATACGGTACGGTACGTGTTATGCTAGCTCCTAGCTCCTCTGCTAGCTCCTAGCTCCATAGAACACGCCAATACAATTCAAACACATGATCAACACACACAATCACTCAGCCCAAAAGACCGTTCACCTAACCCAAGGTTCATAAAGCTTATATATTTTAAAAAAGTTACGTACATACGCAAAAAAAAGCCAAAGCTGCATACTCACAGTAGCACGTCTGCGTCTTTGTCATCCAAATCAAAGTAATCCTGGTAAGAGTCTGTGTTGTCCCAGTTCTCTACAGGCGTCTGTGTATCCAAATCAAAAGTCCTCCTGGTTAGAGTCTCTGTTATCCGAGTTCTTCTATCTTGACTGCATCTTTCGGGAATGTAAACAAAGAAGCGCCGGCTGTGTACTGTTGTGGCTGACTACGTTCGAAAAATACGTCCATTTCGCACCGACAACTTTCTTCTTTGCTTGCTTGGCTTCCTTCTCCATAATGCAATGAACATGATTGAAACAGATTCACGAACACAGATGTCCAGAATACTGTGGAATTATGAAATGAAAACAGAGCTTTTTCGTATCGGCTTCAATGTGGAAGGCATACCCGTGTTCGCCGGGCTACGTCACACGCATACGTCATCCTCAGAGGCGTTTTGAACCGGAAGTTTAGCGGCAAATTTAAAATGTCACTTTATAAGTTAACCCGGCCGTATTGGCATGTGTTATAATGTTAAGATTTCATCATTGATATATAAACTATCAGACTGCGTGGTCGGTAGTAGTGGCTTTCAGTAGGCCTTTAAAGTGAGTGCTTTTATGTGAAAGTAAAGTCAAGTAATATAAAGTATGAATGGATGTATATAGTGTAATATATCTGGTTGTATAGTGTAATATATCTGGGAGGGTTGTAATCTTTTTATGGATGTTAAGTAGAGGAGACACGGACATCAGCGTGGATCTACCTTACATTATTTTTCATCTCACATGTAAACAAATGCATTGCGTTCTTTCAACAATCGCTATTTCTTCGGAATGAAAACATATATTCATACATTACATATACACTATTATTTGTGCACTATTGACAAGTGATGCACCGGAAATTTGGTCATCTTAACTAAAAACTGAAGCCTGATGTTGTGTTGAAATATCCACTAGATTTGATGTGCAGTGTAAACTGGTCCTAAGAAATGTAAGAAATCAAGTTACAACAAGCTGACAGCACAGTTTTTCAGCTCATATTTTGGTATTTAACAAATTAACATTTATTAACACATGAACACACACACAGATACCACAAATTGGTAATGATGAGTACTGGTATGGATTCCAAAGTACGTGGAATGTGCTAGCGCCCTCTGGTCCTCGTCAGCACGCGTGAGTTTTCTAATAATTGTAGACTTCTGATAATCTTTCTGGGAAGACCAGGGAACATTACAATAGTCTAAAGTAGGGATGATGTTTGATAAGAAATTATCGAGTTCCAGCCTATTATCGAATCCTCTTATCGAACCGATTCCTTATCGATTCTCTTATCGAGTCCAGATAGGTTGTTGTATATGGAAAAAAACACACAATATTTGATTTAACAAAAGCTCACATTTATTATATAAGAAAAAAATAAAAATCTAATAAATAAATAAATATTGACTGCTACCCCCCTAAAAAATAAAATAAAATAAATAAATATTGACTGTTGTTACCCAAAGTATATTAAGTGGGATTTTTCAGAAAAACAAATATATACAGTAGCACAAAAACAACCTGTCTCTGTGATCACTATAGGTGTATAAATAATAATATAGTTTTAAATAAAATCAGTGCCTTGGGCACAAAACTGAAAATAATACAGCTCTCCAAAAAGTGCACTTCTGCTGCTATTGGAACATACTAACTACAGCTATTACTCAGGAAAAGGCTCAACAGGACTCAGCTGGACCTGCAGAACTTGCTGACACAGAGCCTGACCTTGCTGACCAAGGACTGACAGCTGTGTCCGCGTCACCTGCTGTTGAGAGACTGTCTAGACCTAAGAGACATGTTCAGCCACCTAAGAGGCTGATTGAGAGTTGTTAAGAACTCTTGGTTTTTTCGAGTTGTTAAATGCATTAGCACCTCTGTGTTGGCCTGAGAGAGAAACAGACTGTGGCTATCTTCTTAAGAAGATAAAAACCTATTTTTGGCCATTAAGACATTTAAAAAACTAACCATATAACATTAAAATCCACCCTGAACGAAACAGGGAGTCAATGTAACGACTTTAAAACCGGTGTAATGTGCTCCCGCCTTCTGGTCCTCGTCAGCACGCGTGAGTTTTGTAATAAGTGTAGACTTCTGATAATCTTTCAGGGAAGACCGAGAACATTACAATAGTCTAAAGGACAGAAAATAAAAGAATGCATTAGCACCTCTGTGTTGGCCTGAGAGAGAAACAGACTTTGGCTATCTTCTTAAGAAGATAAAAACCTATTTTTGGCCATTAAGACATTTCAAAACTAATAATATAACTTTGAAATCCACCCTAAACGAAACAGGGAGCCAATGTAGCGACTTTAAAACTGGTGTAATGTGCTCCCGCCTTCTGGTCCTCGTCAGCACGCGTGAGTTTTGTAATAATTGCAGCCTTCTGATCATCTTTCTGGGAAGACCAGAGAACATTACAGTAGTCTAAAGGACTAAAAATAAAATAATGCATTAACACTTTTGTGTTGGCCTGAGAGAGAAACAGACTTTGGCTATCTTCTTAAGAAGATAAAAACCTATTTTTGGCCATTAAGACTTAAAACAACTAATAATAGAACTTTAAAATCCACCCTGAAGTGGACAGGGAGCCAATGTAATGACTTCAAAACTGGTGTAATGTGCTCCTGCCTTCTGCTCCTCGTCAGCAAGCGTCCAGCTGACTTTTGTATTCATTTTAAACTTCTGATATTCTTTCTGGGAAGACCAGAGAACATTAAAATAGTCTGAATGACAGGAAATAAAATCATGTATTCACACCTCTGTGTTGGCCTGAGAGAGAAACAGACTTTGGCTATCTTCTTAGGAAGATTAAAACCTATATTTGGCCATTAAAACATTTAAAAAAGTAATAATAGAACGGTAAAAATCCACGCTTAATGAAACAGGGAGCCAATGTAACGACTTTAAAACTGGTGTAATGTGCTCCCGCCTTCTGGTCCTCGTCAGCACGCGTGCAGCTGACTTTTGTACTCATTTTAAACTTCTGATATTCTTTCTGGGAAGACCAGAGAACATTAAAATAGTTTAAAGGACAGGAAATAAAATCATGTATTCACACCTCTGTGTTGGCCTCAGAGAGAAACAGACTTTGGCTATCTTCTTAGGAAGATTAAAACCTATTTTTGGCCATTAAAACATTTAAAAAAGTAATAATAGAACGGTAAAAATCCACGCTTAACGAAACAGGGAGCCAATGTGACGACTTTAAAACTGGTGTAATGTGCTCCCGCCTTCTGGTCCTCGTCAGCACGCGTGCAGCTGACTTTTGTACTCATTTTAAACTTCTGATATTCTTTCTGGGAAGACCAGAGAACATTAAAATAGTCTAAATGACAAGAAATAAAATCATGTATTCACACCTCTGTGTTGGCCTAAGAGAGAAACAGACTTTGGCTATTTTCTTAGGAAGATAAAAAGTTATTTTTGGCTATTAAAACATTTAAAAAGGTAATAATAGAACTGTAAAAATCCACGCTTAACGAAACGGGGGGCCAATGTAACGACTTTAAAACTGGTTTAATGTGCTCCCGCCTTCTGGCCCTCGTCAGCACGCGTGCAGCTGACTTTTGTACTCATTTTAAACTTCTGATATTCTTTCTGGGAAGACCAGAGAACATTAAAATAGTTTAAAGGACAGGAAATAAAATCATGTATTCACACCTCTGTGTTGGCCTCAGAGAGAAACAGACTTTGGCTATCTTCTTAGGAAGATTAAAACCTATTTTTGGCCATTAAAACATTTAAAAAAGTAATAATAGAACGGTAAAAATCCACGCTTAACGAAACAGGGAGCCAATGTAACGACTTTAAAACTGGTGTAATGTGCTCCCGCCTTCTGGTCCTCGTCAGCACGCGTGCAGCTGACTTTTGTACTCATTTTAAACTTCTGATATTCTTTCTGGGAAGACCAGAGAACATTAAAATAGTCTAAATGACAGGAAATAAAATCATGTATTCACACCTCTGTGTTGGCCTAAGAGAGAAACAGACTTTGGCTATTTTCTTAGGAAGATAAAAAGTTATTTTTGGCTATTAAAACATTTAAAAAAGTAATAATAGAAAGGTAAAAATCCATGCTTAACGAAACAGGGAGCCAATGTAAATGATAATGATAAATGGGTTGTACTTGTATAGCGCTTTTCTACCTTCAAGGTACTCAAAGCGCTTTGACAGTATTTCCACATTTACCCATTCACACACACATTCATAACTACTTTAAAACTGGTGTAATGTGCTCCCGCCTTCTGGTCCTCGTCAGCACGCGTGCAGCTGACCTTTGTAGTCATTTTAAACTTCTGATATTCTTTCTGGGAAGACCAGAGAACATTAAAATAGTTTAAAGGACAGGAAATAAAATCATGTATTCACACCTCTGTGTTGGCCTAAGAGAGAAACAGACTTTGGCTATTTTCTTAGGAAGATAAAAAGTTATTTTTGGCTATTAAAACATTTAAAAAGGTAATAATAGAACTGTAAAAATCCACGCTTAACGAAACGGGGGGCCAATGTAACGACTTTAAAACTGGTTTAATGTGCTCCCGCCTTCTGGCCCTCGTCAGCACGCGTGCAGCTGACTTTTGTACTCATTTTAAACTTCTGATATTCTTTCTGGGAAGACCAGAGAACATTAAAATAGTTTAAAGGACAGGAAATAAAATCATGTATTCACACCTCTGTGTTGGCCTCAGAGAGAAACAGACTTTGGCTATCTTCTTAGGAAGATTAAAACCTATTTTTGGCCATTAAAACATTTAAAAAAGTAATAATAGAACGGTAAAAATCCACGCTTAACGAAACAGGGAGCCAATTAACGACTTTAAAACTGGTGTAATGTGCTCCCGCCTTCTGGTCCTCGTCAGCACGCGTGCAGCTGACTTTTGTACTCATTTTAAACTACTGATATTCTTTCTGGGAAGACCAGAGAACATTAAAATAGTCTAAATGACAGGAAATAAAATCATGTATTCACACCTCTGTGTTGGCCTAAGAGAGAAACAGACTTTGGCTATTTTCTTAGGAAGATAAAAAGTTATTTTTGGCTATTAAAACATTTAAAAAAGTAATAATAGAAAGGTAAAAATCCACGCTTAACGAAACAGGGAGCCAATGTAACGACTTTAAAACTGGTGTAATGTGCTCCCGCCTTCTGGTCCTCGTCAGCACGCGTGCAGCTGACTTTTGTAGTCATTTTAAACTTCTGATATTCTTTCTGGGAAGACCAGAGAACATTAAAATAGTTTAAAGGACAGGAAATAAAATCATGTATTCACACCTCTGTGTTGGCCTCAGAGAGAAACAGACTTTGGCTATTTTCTTAGGAAGATAAAAAGTTATTTTTGGCTATTAAAACATTTAAAAAAGTAATAATAGAAAGGTAAAAATCCACGCTTAACGAAACAGGGAGCCAATGTAACGACTTTAAAACTGGTGTAATGTGCTCCCGCCTTCTGGTCCTCGTCAGCACGCGTGCAGCTGACCTTTGTAGTCATTTTAAACTTCTGATATTCTTTCTGGGAAGACCAGAGAACATTAAAATAGTTTAAAGGACAGGAAATAAAATCATGTATTCACACCTCTGTGTTAGCCTCAGAGAGAAACAGACTTTGGCTATCTTCTTAGGAAGATTAAAACCTATATTTGGCCATTAAAACATTTAAAAAAGTAATAATAGAACGGTAAAAATCCACGCTTAATGAAACAGGGAGCCAATGTAACGACTTTAAAACTGGTGTAATGTGCTCCCGCCTTCTGGTCCTCGTCAGCACGCGTGCAGCTGACTTTTGTACTCATTTTAAACTTCTGATATTCTTTCTGGGAAGACCAGAGAACATTAAAATAGTCTAAATGACAGGAAATAAAATCATGTATTCACACCTCTGTGTTGGCCTAAGAGAGAAACAGACTTTGGCTATTTTCTTAGGAAGATAAAAAGTTATTTTTGGCTATTAAAACATTTAAAAAAGTAATAATAGAAAGGTAAAAATCCATGCTTAACGAAACAGGGAGCCAATGTAACGACTTTAAAACTGGTGTAATGTGCTCCCGCCTTCTGGTCCTCGTCAGCACGCGTGCAGCTGACCTTTGTAGTCATTTTAAACTTCTGATATTCTTTCTGGGAAGACCAGAGAACATTAAAATAGTCTAAATGACAGGAAATAAAATCATGTATTCACACCTCTGTGTTGGCCCGAGAGAGAAACAGACTTTGGCTATCTTCTTAAGAAAATAAAAAACAATGTTTGTCATATTTTTAATATGTGGGACAAAAGTCAAAACTAACGCCCAGATTTTTATAGATTTTGTTGGTATAAAATCTTGTAATTAGGGACCGAGTCCCTTTGGGACAGAGGACCCTATTGAATTTCTAGCGTTTTATTATTATACCGCCGCCTCTTTGAGCTGTAGTTTGACCCTCTTAACATGCTTCAAAACTCACCAAATTGGACACACACATCAGCACTGGCGAAAATTGCGATCTAATCAAAAAACCAAACCCCAAAACTCAAAATTGCGCTCTAGCGCCCCCTAGGAAAAAAACACAGACAAAACTGCCTGTAACTCCCAGTAGGAATGTCATAGAGACATAAAACAAAAACCTCTATGTAGGTCTCACTTACATCTATATTTCATACACTGACAACCCCCAGCAAAAATCAACAGGAAGTTTGCAATTCCCCCTTCAAAACAAAAGTTGTGTAAAAACAGTCACCTTTTTTCAAACATTATCTCCTCTGAGCGCGTTTGTCGTGTCGGCTTCAATTTAGCACAGGACAGAGATTGAACCCTTCTGATTAAAAGTTGATGAAAGAGTTTTAATTACTGCTCCGGTTTGGATTTTATGAGCCCTCAAAGTCGGTCCCGCCCATCGCTGCTTGCAGCTTTAATTTTAGTATAAGTTTCTCCCTCTGGTCTTCAGGGCTAAAGAAATTGGACCTAGGAAATCCATCCATGACTTGATGTCTACAATGCAGTTAAAAAGGGTATCTATCTAGGTAGCCATCCCTATGAAATACCAAAAAAACCAAAAAAAAAACCCTTTCATTTTCTTGACTTGGCAAATCCACTCGCCAATAATGGAGCTCAAAAGTTGAGGGATGCAGAAATGGTGGTGACATGGCAGACACGAATCCTCCGAGAGGTTAAACTAGTGTGCTTTTACCAGAGCAGAGACAAAAGTCTTTATTCTATCTGATCGATGAGTCAAGTCAGACGTGCACTTTGGTTAAGTGTGGAGGTCTGAGAGCGAGAGTGCTGCTAAGTGCGGACACGTAAGAGGCTGATATGGCTGGAGATGTTGTGTCGTGGAGGGGAGGAGGTCTGGGAAAAGGAAGCTGGTACAGGAAGTGGGCTGGCTGGTCCACAGACCTGCATGAGTACCAAGACTGTGGTTCATCTTAGGACTGTGGAAGACGGGTCTCCAATCCTGCCGGTTCTCCGTACCAGCTCCGACATCTTTCTTCAGGATGTCCACGTACTTTAGCGCGGGACATGCGATAGTTCCCGATGTCTGTGGCAGTGTCCGGCCATCCTCATCCTCCTAGGGCAGGGGTCGGCCAAAACCCAAAACGTTGGAAGAGCCATATCGGACCAAAAATACAAAAACAAATCTGTCTGGAGCCGCAAAAAATGAAGTCTAGTATAAGTGTTATAATGAAGGCAACACATGACGTAAGTGTCTATATTAGCTATATTAGCCTACTATCAAATGACTTTAAAAGTCTTATATAAGTGTTATAATGAAGGCAACCCATGATGTAAGTGTCTATATTAGGGCTGCAACTAACAACTAATTTGATAATCGATTAATCTGTCGATTATTACTTCGATTAATCGATTAATAATCGGATAAAAGAGACAAACTACATTTCTATCCTTTCCAGTATTTTATTGAAAAAAAACAGCATACTGGCACCATACTTATTTTGATTATTGTTTCTCAGCTGTTTGTACATGTTGAAGTTTATAAATAAAGGTTTATTTAAAAAAATAAATTAAAAAAAGTAGCCTCTGAGCATGCGCATAGCATAGATCCAACGAATCGATGACTAAATTAATCGGCAACTATTTTTATAATCGATTTTAATCGATTTAATCGATTAGTTGTTGCAGCCGTAGTCTATATTAGCTTACTATCAAAATTATTTTAAAAGTCTTATATAAGTCTTCTAATGAAGGCAACACATGTGTCTATATTAGTTATATTAGCCTACTGTCAAAATGACATTAAAAGTCTTAACATTTAAAAAATAAGATAGAATCCAAAATGGAACGCTGGTCACGTCTCCAAATATCACTTTGGGGTCGGGTGAACAAAGTAAAAATTAGTATACTGCCAGCAGTTAATTATATACTGAAAATGATGCCTGTCCTAATTAATAAAAGTTGGTTTAAGAAAATACATACAATGATATCACATTTTATATGGTGTGGAAAGAAGGCCAGATGTTCATACTTAAGGTTGTCTTGTACACAAGATAAAGGAGGACTACAATTACCAAACTTCTTACATTATTATATCTTCTTCGGTTGTGAACAAGCAGGCCAATTATTCCATTCTTCTGCAGATAAGGACTGGATCAACATAGAAAAAATGATGTTAATGAATTTGGACATTGATGTGGGGAGCTTATATTATGTTTAAAAAAAATACCTAATGAATTGAGGCAGAGCCCAATAGAAGCCACCTTTAACATTCTAAAACTGTGCCAGAAAATACTAGGAAGCAACCCAATGACATCTGTCAATCAACCGCTTTGGTACAATCCTAATATCATAATTAATAAAAAATGTGGTTAAATGGACAACATGGAAAGACAGAGGTATTACTAAACCTCATCATATTATTTAAAAAAAACCTCTTTCAAACCGTTCAATGATTTAGTTGATCAATAAAATGTACCCAGAAATAATTTTTTACATTTTATCTCTTTAAAACACGCTGTAAATAAATGCATATCCTCTGAAAGTATGTCCTTAAATAGCCATGAACTGGAAGATGCACTTTTTAATCAAGATACACTTAAGAAATTAATTAAACTATTATATGGAATAATACATTAACACCACACTAGAAAGGCAAATGATGCATGTGTTCGGAAATGGATGATGGACTTAAACATTTTAGATGAAAGAGACATAACATGGAATGATATTTTGAAAAATGCCAATAAGCCCTTTAGAAGCATTAAAGATAAGCTGCCTCAATTTAAGATATTGAATAGATTGTATTTGACATCTTCTCAGCTGTTTAAAATTGGTATAGTAGATAGCAAATTATGTATGAAGTGTCGGGCAGCCGAGGCAACTCTTGTTCATTTATTGTGGGAATGTCAGAGAATAAAAGAGTTATGGTTGAAAACAACAAAAGAAGCAATCACATTCCTTGATATAAACATCCCAATGACACTGCAAACTTGTATTTTTGGGGATCTCCATCAATTTAATAACGTGTCATCAAAGAGTAAAAATACTTTTTTTTCTATATGCATAATAACAAAAAGGGTAACATTAAAAAAATGGATAGATGTTGATAGTCCAACTCATACTGACTGGTACACACAAGCTATGGAGATGATATCAGTAGAACAAACTGCATTTAGTTTAGATAATAATGAGTCATATATTAGAATATGGGATCCATTATTTAAATTTGTTTCAACTAATAAATGAACAATACTATGACTTATTATATCTTTGGAAAATGTTGGACGCGGTGGGTTTTTGGGCTTACGGGATGTGATGCAAGTGTAAGCCACTGTGACACTATTGTTCATTTCTAATTTTTTTTTAAATTTTTTATTAATGTTTTTAATGATGATATCAATGAGGGTTTTTTAATCACTGCTATTTTGAAATTGTTACTAATATTGATGATGTTCATTTTTGTTTCACTACATTTGGATTTGTGTGTCCTCAATTGCTCTCAATTGCTCTGTTTATTGTTGTTCTTAATGTTGCTGGGACGGGTTTGGTTTTGGAATTGGATTACATTGTTGTGGTGTTGTTGTGTATTGTTTTGTTGATTGATTAATACATTCATAATTTTAAAAAAAAGTCATATATGTGTTATAATGAAGGCAACACATGATGTAAGCTATATTTGCTTACCATCAAAATTATTTTAAAAGTCTTATATAAGTCTTATAATGAAGGCAACACGTGTCTATATTGGTTATATTAGCCTACTATCAAAATTACATTAAATGTCTTATATAAGTGTTATAATGAAGACGACACATGATGTAAGTGTCTATATTAGCCTACTATCAAAATGACTTTAAAAGCCTTATATAAGTGTTATAATGAAGACAACACATGATGTAAGTGTCTATATTAGCCTACTATCAAAATGACTTTTAAAAAGTCTTATATAAGTGTTATAATGAAGGCAACACATGATGTAAGTGTCTGTATTAGCTATAATAGCCTACTATCAAAATGACTATGTGTCACAGGCTGAAGCAAATCTTCGTTGACAGAAATTTTGAAATGTAATATTTATTCTATACATTTTTACAACAATGGAAACCACAATCCGCTAAAGAGCCGCGGATTGCTGACCCCCGTCCTAGCTGCTACCTTCTTGCTGAACCTAGGCAGTCTCTCACGTACAGGTCCTGGTTGGTGTGGATGTTCTGGTCCACGTTCAGAACAGCTCGTAGCATTCTGGTGTAGCATCCATCTAGGGACTTCTGCAGTGTGCTGGTCAGGGTCCAGCTTTCAGACAAACTCCACTGTGGCGTGGAATAAGCTCAGCTTTATGCAGGTATGTGATTTTTCCGTCTATAATCGGAAAGCCGTCTTTTTTTATCTCCGTAAAAATATTTTTAAAATATTTTCCGTTTTTCTATGTTTTTTCAAACCTACAATGTGTGTTAAAATCTTGATTTGTCTCTTTGCCATACCTGCCAACAACTACAGTTTTCCCATAATGAGTACAGTTTTTGATAATAAAGTGCTAAAAACTGCGGTGAACACTAATAAGATTGTAAATACTGTACAGAGTCAGCTAACCCATGTGGTTCCTGTGGATGAAGTTGTAATAACTGTAGTGACTAAATAACATAATGTCTGAAACAGACAGAGTAATGTGTAAATAATGTCAATAACTAGATGAGCCATATGTGGCTGTGAAGTGAACACTAGTAAGGTTGTAAATACTGTATAGAGTAAGCTAACCCATGTGGTTCCTGTGGATGTGAACACAAGTTGTAATTACTGTCATGACTAAATATCATAGTGACTGAAACAGACATTGTAATGTGTAAATAATGTCCATAACTAGATGAGCCATCTGTGGCTGTGAAGTGAACACTCGTAAGGTTGTAAATACTGTATAGGGTAGGCTAACCCATGTGGTTCCTGTGGATGTGAACACAATTACTGTAGTGACTAAATATCATAGTGACTGAAACAGACAAAGTAATGTGTAAATAATGTCAATAACTAGAATAACCATGTGTGGCTGTGAAGTGAACACTAGTAAGGTTGTAAATACTGTATAGAGTAGACTAACCCATGTGGTTCCTGTGGATGTGAACACAAGTTGTAGTGACGAAATAACATAGTGACTGAAACAGACAAATTAATGTGTAAATAATGTCAATAACTAGATGAACCATCTGTGGCTGTGAAGTGAACACTCGTAAGGTTGTAAATACTGTATAGAGTAGGCTAACCCATGTGGTTCCTGTGGATGTGAACACAAATTGTAGTGACTAAATAACATAGTGACTGAAACAGACAAAGTAATGTGTAAATAATGTCAATAACTAGATGAACCATCTGTGGCTGTGAAGTGAACACTGGTAAGGTTGTAAATACTGTATAGAGTAGGCTAACCCATGTGGTTCCTGTGGATGTGAACACAAGTTGTAGTGACTAAATAACATAGTGACTGAAACAGACATAGTGATTCATTTGGATGAATGGGGTACGTGGACCTTCCTGACCTTAAGGTCCACTTCTGTGGAGTTCCTCCAGTTGTGGGGTAGAACAGAAGGTGAATAATGAGAGTGTGTGTGAGTTGTTCTCTGCCCTGACAAGTGTGTGCTATCGCAATACTTCCCCGGCGTCACGCCATTGAGCAATGCTAGCACGGGGGGCGGGGGAGGATCTTTAACAATGAAGTCACGTCAGAGAGTAATGTAGAAATCTGATTTTACAGCAAGAAGGAACAGTCCGGAAGGCAGAAAACCGCAGACCAGCTCTTTCCCAATCGTGTGTGAAGCGTAACAAAGGAAGGTTTATGCAGCCGAGCGGCCGAGTAGTCTCTCTTTGAAATGACAGCACAACAAACATGTGGCCTTGGCAGTTAGCGACTGTCAACATGTGGTGTGGGGTGTACGAGGAAGAGGGCGGGGCTAGGAGTCGATCTCATTGGGCGGTCGGTGTGAGCCCTCAGAAAGGGGGCGGGGCCGGGAGGGAGGCGAAACAGGTGCGGCGCTCAGCCGCCTGCTGGTTCTGGTTGCCGCTGGCGACTGCGCTTGATGAGATCAGAGGGGATCAACTTTCGCCCTAGAGTTATCTTTCCCTCGCTCTCCAGTTTCTGCCACTGTACTCCTTTTTGCATTTCAAGGGTGCCTAAATTGACAAGTGTTCCGGAATAAGTTGCACTTATACAACGTTTTGTTACCCTTCCACAGGGATAGCATCTGCAAATATAAACACTGGTAACATAACGCGAGTTAAACCTGTTAGCACAAATAACACATTTTACTCTACCATATAAAATTATTGCCGATAAACGGTATTATTGCCATTTAGGGCTGTAACTAATGATTATTTTGACCTTCGATTAGTCAACGATTATCCTAACGATTAGTCGACTAATCGTATAATAAAGCGTACACATTTAATGGCTCTAATTTTTACATCAATTTCTAAATGCAGCTTAAGTTATTTTAGGCATGTGCTTACTAACAACAAAGATGACTAATTCATTCATAAATATTTATTTCTACTGTAACTGTGCTGCTCATTCAGATGTTACACAAAATAAAATGACTAATAAAATGTTTTCCATTTAGAAAGGAAAGGCAAAGTGATACGTATTTAAAAAACAATTAAAATAGCAGCAATGAAAACAAACAACAAAACACAAAATGTAACTTCCTCTAAAAGAAAATGATTTATTGATGTTTAAAAAGCTGCACACTGATATATTGATTATTGATTAACTCTTTTAGCACTCTAGTACAGTGGTCCCCAACCACCGATCGATTGGTACCGGGCCGCACAAGAATTAAAAAAACAACAAAAACAAAAACACATTTTTTTATTAAATCAACATAAAAAACACAAGATACACTTACAATTAGTGCACCAACCCAAAAAACCTCCCTCCCCCATTTACACTCATTTACACTCATTCGCACAAAAGGGTTGTTTCTTTCTGTTATTAATATTTCTGGTTCCTACATTATATATCAATATATATCAATACAGTCTGCAGGGATCAAGTCCGTAAGCACACATGATTGTATTTTTTTATGACAAAAACAAAACAAAAACATGTGTGTATATATATATATGTATATGTATATTTATATGAATATGTATTTATGTATATGTATTTATATGTATTTATATGTATATGTATATGTATATATATGTACCGTATATTACCAAATAAACGCCCTTGGGCAAATAACCGCCCATGTCCTAATAGTACACATTTAATGGCTCTAATTTTTACATCAACTTCTAAATGCAGCTTAAGTTATTTTAGGCATGGGCTTACTAACAACAAAGATGACTAATTAATTCATAAATATTTAAAATACCCCATTTTGTGAATTAACCGCCTCTTCCTATGTCCAAATAGCCGCCCATGGGCTGGTATTTGCATAATTTAGAGTAAAATGCTACTGGGGTTGCGTTTGCTGCATTATTATTGTTTTGATGGTTTTATAGAGTACTTGGTACCATAATTTTATTTTTCCTGTATGCTGCTTTATTTAAAACTTGGAGTACTGTAGCCTTTATTTTATTTAAGTGACAGTATTATTGTTCTATTTTGATGGTGGGTTTTATACTTGAGTACTTGGTACCATAATTGTATTTAAGCTGCTTTATTTAAAAAGTGTATTTATTTTTAGTATTGGTATTCTATTTGACAATTGTTGTACTACTGCCATGTTGAGGCCTTGTTGATCTCTCGTCTTTTGATAGCCTACCTCATTTTGGTCTCTTGTTTTTTTCTTTGTATGTTTACAATAGCTTTTACATTTAAAGTTTTTTGTACGAAAAGAAAATACTGGACAATAACCATTGTTACCAAATAATGGCCTGGTGCAGGCTGGTGCAAAAATAAATAAAAGCCTTGTGCAAATAACCGCCTGCTTCTTTTAAACGCCTGTCTCCAAAATCGATTTTGTGAAATAAACGCCCGGGCTACTATTTGGTAATATACGGTATACATATATATATATATATATATATATATATATATATATATATATATATATATATATATATATATATATATATATATATATATATATATATATATATATATATATATATATGTGTGTGTATTTATAAATATGTGTGTGTGTGTAATATATATATATATATATATATATATATATATATATATATATATATATATATATATATATATATATATATATATATATATATAATGTATATGCATATGTATATATGTATATATAAATATATGTATATGTGTGTATATATATGTATGTATATATATATATATATATATATATATATATATATATATATATATATATATATATATATATATATATATATATATATATATATATATATATTAGGGCTGCAACAACTAATCGATTAAATCGATTAAAATCGATTATAAAAATAGTTGCCGATTAATTTAGTCATCGATTCGTTGGATCTATGCTATGCGCATGCACAGAGGCTTTACATTTTTTTTATTTTTTTTTATTTTTTATTTTTTATTTATTAAATAAAACTTTATTTATAAACTGCAACATTTACAAACAGCTGAGAAACAATAATCAAAATAGGTATGGTGCCAGTATGCTGTTTTTTTAAAATAAAATACTAGAAAGGATAGAAATGTAGTTTGTCTCTTTTATCCGATTATTAATCGATTAATCGAAGTAATAATCGACAGATTAATTGATTATCAAATTAATCGTTAGTTGCAGCCCTAATATATATATATATATATATATATATATATATATATATATATATATATATATATATATATATATATATATATATATATATATATATATATATATATATATATATATATATACATGTATGTATGTATGTATGTATGTATGTATGTATATATTCTGAAATTTGATGGGGGCGGCTTAAAAGAGAACTGCACTTTTTTTGGAATTTTGCCTAGAAATCTCAATCATTATAAAAGAAATGACGACAGATGGATTTTTTTTTTTTAACGCATTTTAAATATTAAATAAATGTAAATAAAAGTCTGCTTACATAAAATCCAATAAATAAGCATTGAAAAAGCGGCAACAATACTCCATTTACATTTGGTGACTTGAATATTAACAAGTATTAGTGATATTGTTATTATAAGTGCTAACGCAGACAAACTATTTATAGTGGCGCCGTGATCACTTCCTGTGTGTCTATGTTTACATCATGGAGTGGTCTGCTGCTTCCTCGCTTCCCTGCTCCCTGGAAGTTTATTCTAGATCATAAATCATGCCTCTCACCTGGAGAGTAGATGGCTGAGGATATAATCTGACAAGTTGGGACACTTTGACAGCCATTTAGGACCTGGAACTAGCGAAGATGACACAAAATGCGCTTGTTTAACATTTCAAATGCATTAAAAAATGTCTCACATAATAATTGTGAACCAGACGCGACATTCCCCAAAAAGTGCAGTTCCCCTTTAGGTTGGAGAATACTGTATGTCATGTAAATTGCACAACCCTAATTTGTACTGAAAGGTCTTTATGATAACGTGGCATACCTTTTATACCTGCTATGTCTTCTTATTCTCTGGCAGACCAGGCGGATAACTGCAGAGTTACCACAGAGCTTTGTTCCCAGACAGTCCCGTGATAATGTTTCAATAAGTGGGAGGTGGGCGGAGCCAGAGCGCCAAATCTATTTGTGGCCATTCTTTATCTATTTCTTCTTCTCTCTCTCTCTCTCTCTCTCTAAAGCAAAAGACTCGAGGTGATTGAGCACACCTTCACCACGCCGCCTCGGTACCACCATTGTGAGTGTTAGGGGGAGGAATAAGTGATAGCCTCTGGACAGATAAGCTCTAGGGAGGGAGGAGGGAGGGAGCGAGGGAACAAGGGAAGGAGGAGGAGAGAGCAGAGGGGAGTCTCTCTCTCTCCCTCTCTCTCTCTTTTTGTCTGACTCGCTCGTCCGTCCCTCACCGTGGACTTGGGCCGACGCGCTCCACGCCGCGGGACATGAGGAGGGTCGCCGGAGAGTAAGCCTGTTTGATCCCTTGTGTACTTTGTTTAATGTGTGTGTGGTGTGTGTGTGTGTGTGTGTGTGTGTGTGTGTGTGTGTGTGTGTGTGTGTGTTGAACTTGGTGTGTATTTCAGGAAGTCAAGTGTAGGGACTTGTTTGTGCAGCGCACTCGTCTTCACCTGAGGGCTGAAGTACTTCCTGTGTGTGTGTGTGGGTGTGTGTGTGTGTGTGTGTGTGTGTGTGTGTGTGTGTGTGTGTGTGTGTGTGTGTGTGTGTGTGTGTGTGTGTGTGTGTGTGTGTGTGTGTCGTATCGGACATGTTCTCCCCGTGGACATCACCATGTTGTCCTGTCTCCTTCATGGCCGCCAGGTGCCAGGCGGGATACCCCGCGTTCGTGCGTGCATGTGTGTGTGTGTGTGTGTGTGTGTGTGTGTGTGTGTGTTCTTGTATTTCTACCCTTCTTGAGACATCAACAAGGAAAAGTACCTTCCATTTGAGGACCAAAATCATGGTCCCAATAGGGAAAAACCATTGCATCTAATAAGGAGACAAATACTAGAGTCCGTGAACATTGCTCCAAAGTCAGGATTTTTTGTTGATTTAATGTGCATATAAAAGTAAACATTGACTGTGGATGTGTTTGGGTTTGTGTATGTGAATGTGTATGTGTGTGTGTGTGTGTGTGTGTTCTTGTATTTATACCCTTCTTGAGACATCAAGAATGAAAAGTAGCTTCCATATGAGGAGGTGAATGACATAAATCATGGTCCCAATACGGAAAAACCATTGCATCTAATAGAGAGCCAAATACTCAAGTCCGTGAACATTGCTCCAAAGTCAGGATTTTTGGTTGATTTAATGTGCATACAAAAGTAAACATTGACAGTCTGTGTGTGTGTGTGTGTGTGTGTGTGTGTGAGTGTGTGTGTGTGTGTGTGTGTGTGTGTGTGTGTGTGTGTGTGTGTGTGTGTGTGTGTGTGTGTGTGTGTGTGTGTGTGTGTGTGTGTGTGTGTGTGTGTGTGTGTGTGTGTTCGTGTGTTCTTGTATTTTTACCCTTCTTGAAACATCAAGAAGGAAAAGTAGCTTACATATGAGGAGGTGTGAACAAGTTAGGACATAAATCATGGTCCCATTACGGAAAAACCATTGCATCTAATAGAGAGCCAAATACTAGAGTCCGTGAACATTGCTCCAAAGTCAGGATTTTTGGTTGATTTAATGTGCATACAAAAGTAAACATTGACAGTGTGTGTGCGTGTGTGTGTGTGTGTGTGTGTGTGTGTGTGTGTGTGTTCTTGTATTTGTACCCTTCTTGAGACATCAAGATAGAGTTCATGAACATTGCTCCAAAGTCAGGATTGTTTGTTGATATAACGTGCATACAAAAGTAAACATTGACAGGTGCAAAGGCAGCAATGTATGATAAAACAAGATGGCAGCTAAAGAAGGACTTCCTTATTCATCCCCAAAAAAAACCCCGCCAGGTGAACGGCTGATTTTACGACTTCCGGTGCTGACGTAAAACAACCCGCGTCCCATATGTGACCATAGGATGAACAAATACACTACGCTACTAAGACTATAGTGGCCATTAACTGTTAGCTTCTACAGCTGGGTTGCCCAAAGTGCGGCACAGGGGCCATCTGTGGTCCCTGACTCCTTTGTCATCGGCCTTAAGCACGTTACAAAAAACAAATCTAGAGATCTCATTTGCACCCCCTGGTGGTGACATCTATCAAAATGAGGGTGGTCCCAAAAAGGAGGGATTTTTCAAATTGACTGTGTGTCGCTTTTAAAAGTGCTCCTCCTCTGGTCAACATATGAAATAACAAGTGTGTGTAAGAAATTGAAGTGCTCACCCTTTGGCCAAAATTAATATAAAAAAATCAATGAATATGTATATAGAGACATACTGTAATAACGAAGTAAATAATGAAAATTAAAAACCAATTACAAACAAAAAATTAAACAACAAAAACATTTACTAAAAGCAGTCTTTTTCTCACAATGTGTGGACTTTTTTCTCATAAAATTGGGAACAATTTCTCATATTCTTTCTGTTTCTGTAATATTGCAATATTTTCTCATAAAATTATTACTTTGTTTATGTAAAATTATTACTTTTTAATGCAAAATGGTGACATTTGTCATATGAAATTCTGACTTTTATCACAATATTGCCAATTTTTTTTTGTTCTTGTAAAAAAAGTTACATTTTTTGAGTAAAATTATGACTTTTGTCATAATTTTGCCAAGTAAAATTGCGATTATTATTATAATAATGTCCAAATTTTTAAGTTTTCTTATAAAATTGTGACTTTTGTCGCGTAAAATTGCGACTCTTTTCCCAAAATTGCCCAAATTTTAAGCTTTTCTTGTAAAATTGCCACTGTTATTGAATAGAATTCCAACTTTTATCGTAATATTGCACAAATGTTCAGTTTTTCTTGTAAAATTTTGACTTGCGTCGAGCAAAGTGACGACTTTCATTATAATACTGCCAACATTCAGAGTTTTTCTTGTGAAATTGTGACCTTTTTCTTGTGAAATTCCAACTCATTTTTCACAACAAGCTTGTTTATATTTGCATAGTATGTATATATTATTAATGTTGTAAATACACATCTTTATATATCTAAAAAGGGTGGTCCGAAAAAGGAAGGATTTTTCAAATTGACTGTTTGTCACTTTTAAAAGTGCTCCCCCTCTGGTCAACATATGAAATAACAAGTGAGTGTAAGAAATTAAAATGCGCCCCCTTTGGCCAAAATTATTTTAAAAAATTACAAATATATATTTATATAGACACATACTTTAATAACGAAGTAAATAATGAAGATTAAAAACCAATTACAAACAAAAAATTCCCCAAAAAATTAACTAACTCAAAGCAGTCTTTTTCTCACAATGTGTCGACTTTTTTCTTATAAAATTGGGAACGATTTCTCATATTCTTTCTGCTTCTGTAATATTGCAATATTTTCTCGTGAAATTCTTTTTTTAATGTAAAATTATGACTTTTTAATGCAAAATGGTGACATTTGTCATATAAAATTCTGACTTTTTTGACAATATTGCCAATTTTTTTGTTGTTCTTGTAAAACAAGTGACATTTTTTGAGTAAAATTATGACTTTTGTCATTATTCGGCCAAGTAAAATTGCGATTTTTCTTATTATATAGCCAAAATTGTTAAGTTTTCTAATAAAATTGTGACTTTTGTCAAATAAAATTACGACTCTTTTCATAAAATTGTCAATATTTAAAGCTTTTCTTGTAAAATTGCGACTGTTATTGAGTAAAATTCCAACTTTTATCATAATATTGCACAAATGTTCAGTTTTTCTTGAAAAATTTTGACTTGCGTCGAGTAAAATGACAACTTTTATTTATAATACTGCCAAAAGTCTGAGTTTTTCTTGTGAAATTGTGACCTTTTTCTTGTGAAATTCCAACTCATTTTTCACAACAAGCTTTTTTATATTTGCATAGCATGTATATATTATTAATGTTGTAAATACACATCTTTATATATCTAGAAAGGCTGGTCCTAAAGAGGGAGGCATTTATCGGAGGTCTCAAGAAGGTAACAAATACAAGTGTGTGTGTGTGTGTGTGTGTGTGTGTGTGTGTGTGTGTGTGTGTGTGTGTGTGTGTGTGTGTGTGTGTGTGTGTGTGTGTGTGAGACGTGGAGAGTTGAAGCTAGCGGGATAAGCTACTTGAGGATTTCCCCCCGTTCTCCTCCAATAATAGGATAGATCCTGCCTGCCTATTTTTAGCCTCCACGCGAGCAGCGCGGCTAATCTGAGCGCCCGCAGTAGCGTCTCCGGCAGCGTTTAGCGAGTGTGGGGTCAGGGCGGGGGGGGGGGCTACTTTTGTTTGGTCCGCCCTGGCGAGGAGAGATAGCGGCGCTCCTTTCTGACTCGACCCTTTTGTTTTGTCAGCTGCTGACCCACGTTGACTCCTGACTCCCTCCTGGCCTTCTTTCTCTTCTAATAATGTTGTTCATCTACCATACTTTTTAAAATCCTCACCAATGGACAGTGCGCCTTATAACCCGGTGCGCCTAATGTACAGATTCATTACTGACCTTGAAGCTATTTTTATTTGGTACATGGTGTTTTTACACCAACATGCATCCATTCTCCCTCTTCTGTCTACACACTGTCTGCTTGTAAGTACTCTGTGTGTGTGTGCGTTGCCGAACATGCTCCTCTGCTCGTAAAACCAACAATGGGCGGTACTTTTTAGAGGCGGTATAGTACCGAATATGATTCATTAGTATCAATCGTATACTGTACTGTACAACCCCTAGTCTTATTTATGTGTGTGTATGTTTATGTTGTACAGTATAGTATCGCGATACTTATGAATCATATTCGGTACTATACCGCATCTAAAAAGTAGCTACTTCGACAAACCTTGTTTCCATATGAGTTGGGAAATTGTGTTAGATGTAAATATAAACGGAATACAATGATTTGCAAATCCTTTTCAACCCATATTCAATTGAATGCACTACAAAGACAAGATATTTGATGTTCAAACTCATAAACTTAATTTTTTTATTTGCAAATAATTAACTTAGAATTTCATGGCTGCAACACGTGCCAAAGTAGTTGGGAAAGGGTATGTTCACCACTGTGTTACATGGCCTTTCCTTTTAACAACACTCAGTAAAGGTTTGGGAACTGAGGAGACACATTTTTGAAGCTTCTCAGGTGGAATTCTTTCCCATTCTTGCTTGATGTACAGCTTAAGTTGTTCAACAGTCCGGGGGTCTCCCTTGTGCTATTTTAGGCTTCATAATGCGCCACACATTTTCAATGGGAGACAGGTCTGGACTACAGGCAGGCCAGTCTAGTACCCGCACTCTTTTACTATGAAGCCACGTTGATGTAACACGTGGCTTGGCATTGTCTTGCTGAAATAAGCAGGGGCGTCCATGGTAACGTTGCTTGGATGGCAACATATGTTGCTCCAAAACCTGTATGTACCTTTCAGCATTAATGGTGCCTTCACAGATGTGTAAGTTACCCATGTCTTGGGCACTAATACACCCCCATACCATCACACATGCTAGCTTTTACACTTTGCGCCTATAACAATCCGGATGGTTCATTTCCTCTTTGGTCCGGAGGACACGACGTCCACAGTTTCCAAAAACAATTTGAAATGTGGACTCGTCAGACCCCAGAGCACTTTTCCACTTTGTATCAGTCCATCTTAGATGAGCTCAGGCCCAGCGAAGCCGACGGCGTTTCTGGGTGTTGTTGATAAACGGTTTTCGCCTTGCATAGGAGAGTTTTAACTTGCACTTACAGATGTAGCGATCAACTGTAGTTACTGACAGTGGGTTTCTATAGTGTTCCTGAGCCCATGTGGTGATATCCTTTACACACTGATGTCGCTTGTTGATGCAGTACAGCCTGAGGGATGGAAGGTCACGGGCTTAGCTGCTTACGTGCAGTGATTTCTCCAGATTCTCTGAATCCTTTGATGATATTACGGAGCGTAGATCGTGAAATCCCTAAATTCCTTGCAATAGCTGGTTGAGAAAGGTTTTTCTTAAACTGTTCAACAATTTGCTCACGCATTTGTTGACAAAGTGGTGACCCTCGCCCCATCCTTGTTTGTGAATGACTGAGCATTTCATGGAATCTACTTTTATACCCAATCATGGCACCCACCTGTTCCCAATTAGCCTGTTCACCTGCGGGATGTTCCAAATAAGTGTTTGATGAGCATTCCTCAACTTTATCAGTATTTATTGCCACCTTTCCCAACTTCTTTGTCCCGTGTTGCTGGCATCAAATTCTAAAGTTAATGATTATTTGCACAAAAAAAAATGTTTATCAGTTTGAACATCAAATATGTTGTCTTTGTAGCATATTCAACTGAATATGGGTTGAAAATGATTTGCAAATCATTGTATTCCGTTTATATTTACATCTAACACAATTTCCCAACTCATATGGAAACGGGGTTTGTATGTACATGTATGTATGTATGTATGTATGTATGTATGTATGTATGTATGTATGTATGTGCATGTATGTACACTACCGTTCAAAAGTTTGGGGTCACATTGAAATGTCCTTATTTTTGAAGGAAAAGCACTGTACTTTTCAATGAAGATAACTTTAAACTAGTCTTAACTTTAAAGAAATACACTCTATACATTGCTAATGTGGTAAATGACTATTCTAGCAGCAAATATCTGGTTTTTGGTGCAATATCTACATAGGTGTATAGAGGCCCATTTCCAGCAACTATCACTCCAGTGTTCTAATGGTACAATGTGTTTGCTCATTGGCTCAGAAGGCTAATTGATGATTAGAAAACCCTTGTGCAATCATGTTCACACATCTGAAAACAGTTTAGCTCGTTACAGAAGCTACAAAACTGACCTTCCTTTGAGCAGATTGAGTTTCTGGAGCATCACATTTGTGGGGTCAATTAAACGCTCAAAATGGCCAGAAAAAGAGAACTTTCATCTGAAACTCGACAGTCTATTCTTGTTCTTAGAAATGAAGGCTATTCCACAAAATTGTTTGGGTGACCCCAAACTTTTGAACGGTAGTGTATGTATGTGCATGTATGTATGTATGTATGTATGTAGTATGTACATGTATGTATGTACATGTATGTACAGTATGTATGTATGTATGTCCATGTATGTACGTATGTATGTACAGTATGTATGTATGTTTGTACATATATGTATGTACATGTATGTATGTATGTACATGTATGTATGTATGTACATGTATGTATGTATGTATGTACATGTATGTATGTATGTACATGTATGTACAGTATGTATGTATGTATGTATGTACATGTATGTATGTACGTACATGCATGTACAGTATGTATGTATGTACATGCATGTATGTATGTATGTATGTACAGTATGTATGTTTGTACATATATGTATGTACATGTATGTATGTATGTGCATGTATGTATGTATGTATGTATGTATGCACATGTATGTACAGTATGTATGTATGTTTGTACATATATGTATGTACATGTATGTATGTATGTATGTATGTATGTATGTACATGTATGTATGTAGTATGTATGTATGTACATGTATGTATGTACATGTATGTACAGTATGTATGTATGTTTGTACATGTATGTATGTACATGTATGTATGTATGTATGTATGTATGTATGTATGTACAGGATGTATGTATGTATGTATGTACATGTATGTGTGTATGTACAGTATGTATGTATGTATGTATGTAGGGATGATACTCGAAACCGGTTTTCCCGGTTGTTCGATAAGAAAAGAACCGAGTCCTCGGACTCGAATCCCTTTTTGAGAACCGGTACCCGTTATCGAGACCACTATAGTAAAGAAAAAGAGTTGGTTCTTTATTCGAATCCCTCGGAACGAATCCCATCCCGACCAGAAATGCCCCTTGAGACATCACAAGAATTTACGTCACGTAGCTCAGTCATTAGG
>NC_084746.1:13017142-13029642 GCF_033978785.1 Entelurus aequoreus | reverse complement strand
TGCTTTTTATTGACTAAATGCGTTGTTTGGAATTGGGGCGACTTTCTTCATTGATGTGGTAGCGTCGCAGTGCTGCAACCAAACCAGACAATCATTGGATGAATACTCGACTTTGTCCCGCCCACGGGCGCTGAGCCAATGAGTAAGCGTGATCGAAAAGGCGGTCGCGGGGCTTCCGCGCCATGATAGGATGCCCAGTCTGGGCGGAGTCCCTTTTTGATTGGCAGCCAAACGAGCGAATCAGCAAGCTTGAAATGTAAAAACGCTGACAAAGCATTTTTCAAACTGTTGGTTTGGAGATATTTATCATTTTTTAAGTGACGTTTTCCCGCATGTTTATATATTTGATCTGTTATTGGAGACTGTGCTCGTGTTTAAAGAGTAAACGACTGCCAGTGGTATACAATAATAACAATGATACAAATAGAAAAATATAACACAAATATCTTAATACTAATTACTAATAACACACTTATTTTTAAATGTTTGTAATTAATACTTAACAAAAATTAAAAAAATAAAATAAATATATATATACACATATATATATATTTATTTTATTTATTTTTTATATACAGGACTGTATATAAAATATTGTGATAAAGTCCTTTATTTTCTGTAATGCAACTAAAAACATGAAAATGTCATACATTCTAACACACTTATTTTTAAATGTTTGTAATTAATACTTAACAAAAATAAAAAATAAATATATATATATATACATATATATATATATTTATTTTATTTATTTTTTATATACAGGACTCTCTCAGAAAATTAGAATATTGTGATAAAGTCCTTTATTTTCTGTAATGCAACTAAAAACATGAAAATGTCATACATTCTAACACACTTATTTTTAAATGTTTGTAATTAATACTTAACAAAAATAAAAAATAAATATATATATATATACATATATATATATTTATTTTATTTATTTTTTATATACAGGACTGTCTCAGAAAATTTGAATATTGTGATAAAGTCATTTATTTTCTGTAATGCAACTAAAAACATGAAAATGTCATACATTCTAACACACTTATTTTTAAATGTTTGTAATGAATACTTAACAAAAATTTAAAAAAATAAAATAAATATATATATATACATATATATATATATTTATTTTATTTATTTTTTATATACAGGACTGTCTCAGAAAATTAGAATATTGTGATAAAGTCCTTTATTTTCTGTAATGCAACTAAAAACATGAAAATGTCATACATTCTAACACACTTATTTTTAAATGTTTGTAATGAATACTTAACAAAAATTTTAAAAAATAAAATAAATATATATATATACATATATATATATTTATTTTATTTATTTTTTATATACAGGACTGTCTCAGAAAATTAGAATATTGTGATAAAGTCCTTTATTTTCTGTAATGCAACTAAAAACATGAAAATGTCATACATTCTAACACACTTATTTTTAAATGTTTGTAATGAATACTTAACAAAAATAAAAAAAATAAAAAATAAATATATATACATACATATATATATATTTATTTTATTTATTTTTTGTATACAGGACTGTCTCAGAAAATTAGAATATTGTGATAAAGTCCTTTATTTTCTGTAATGCAACTAAAAACATGAAAATGTCATACATTCTAACACACTTATTTTTAAATGTTTGTAATGAATACTTAACAAAAATAAAAAAAATAAAAAATAAATATATATATATACATATATGTATATTTATTTTATTTATTTTTTGTATACAGGACTGTCTCAGAAAATTAGAATATTGTGATAAAGTCCTTTATTTTCTGTAATGCAACTAAAAACATGAAAATGTCATACATTCTAACACACTTATTTTTAAATGTTTGTAATTAATACTTAACAAAAATAAAATAAATATATAAATATACATATATATATATATTTATTTTATTTATTTTTTATATACAGGACTGTCTCAGAAAATTAGAATATTGTGATAAAGTCCTTTATTTTCTGTAATGCAACTAAAAACATGAAAATGTCATACATTCTAACACACTTATTTTTAAATGTTTGTAATGAATACTTAACAAAAAATTTAAAAAAAAATAAAATAAAATATATATATACATGTATATATATATATTTTATTTATTTTTTATATACAGGACTGTCTCAGAAAATTTGAATATTGTGATAAAGTCCTTTATTTTCTGTATTGCAACTAAAACATGAAAATGTCATACATTCTAACACACTTATTTTTAAATGTTTGTAATTAATACTTAACAAAAATAAAATAAATATATAAATATACATATATATATATATATATTTATTTTATTTATTTTTTATATACAGGACTGTCAGAAAATTAGAATATTTTGATAAAGTCCTTTATTTTCTGTAATGCAACTAAAAACATGAAAATGTCATACATTCTAACACTTACTTTTAAATGTTTGTAATTAATACTTAACAAAAATTTAAAAAAATAAAATAAATATATATATATATATTTATTTTATTTTTATATACAGGACTGTCTCAGAAAATTAGAATATTGTGATAAAGTCCTTTATTTTCTGTAATGCAACTAAAAACATGAAAATGTCATACATTCTAACACACTTATTTTTAAATGTTTTTAATTAATACTTAACAAAAATTTAAAAAAAATAAAATAAATATATATATATATACATATATATATATTTATTTTTTATATACAGGACTGTCTCAGAAAATTAGAATATTGTGATAAAGTCCTTTATTTTCTGTAATGCAACTAAAAACATGAAAATGTCATACATTCTAACACACTTATTTTTAAATGTTTGTAATTAATACTTAACAAACATTAAAAAAATAAAATAAATATATATATATACATATATATGTATATATATATATATTTTATTTATTTTTTATATACAGGACTGTCTCAGAAAATTAGAATATTGTGATAAAGTCCTTTATTTTCTGTAATGCAACTAAAAACATGAAAATGTCATACATTCTAACACACTTATTTTTAAATGTTTGTAATTAATACTTAACAAAAATAAAAAATAAAAAATTAATATATATATATATATACATATATATATGTTTTTTTTTTAAATTTATTTTTTATATATAGGACTGTCTCAGAAAATTAGATTATTGTGATAAAGTCCTTTATTTTCTGTAATGCAACTAAAAACATGAAAATGTCATACATTCTGGATTCATTACACATCAACTGAAATATTGCAAGCCTTTTATTATTTTAATATTGCTGATTATGGCATACAGCTGAAGAAAACTCAAAAATCCCATCACAAAAAATTAGAATATTTCCTCAGACCAAGTAAAAAAAAAAGATTTATAACAGCAAAACAAAATCAAACATTTGAAAATGTCAATTAATGCACTCAGTAATTGCTGAGGTGTTATGGATGCCCAGGATGCTTCAATAGCGGCCTTTAGCTCATTTGCATTATTGGGTCTGGTGTCTTTCAGCTGCTTCTTCACAATACCCCACACATTCTCTATGGGGTTCAGGTCAGGGGAGTTGGCAGGCCAATCGAGGACAGTAATGCCATGGTCAGTACACCAGTTACTGGTGGTTAGCTTGCTAGCTTGTTGTTTTTTTTTGCGTTCTTTTTAGCTCCTCTTGTATGTTTAACAATAACAATCATGACTTTTGATGCTAAGTGCCATTTTGGAAGCATGCTAATGTCTCTAGTGTGCTAACGTTGGCATGTTTTAGCTAATGTTGCATGTTTACAACTACAACTACTTTTGTATTTCCTCTTATCCTGTCACGTGCTAGCATGCTGACGTTTTATGCTAGCTTTTCAGCTAACTTTGTACGTTTTAACCTAAACATCTTGGCTTTTGATACTTAGCGCCGTCTTGGAAGTATGCTAACGTTTCTTATATTGGCAAGCTATCGTTTTATGCTAACTTTGGTACGTTCTAAAATCTAAGCTAAACATCATGGCTTTTGATACTTGGCGCCCTCTTGGAAGTATGCTAACGTTTCTTTTATTGGCATGCTAATGTTTTATGCTAGTTTTTCTGCTAACTTTGTACGTTTTAACCTAAACATCATGGCTTTTGATACTTAGCGCCGTCTTGGAAGTATGCTAACGTTTCTTATATTAGCATGCTAATGTTTTATCCTAGCTTTTCAGCTAACTTTGTAAGTTTTAACCTAAACATCATGGATTTTGCTACTTGGCGCCATTTTGGAAGTATGCTAGCATTTCTTATATTGGCATGCTAACATTTTATGCTAGCTTTTAAGCTAACTTTGTAAGTTAAGTTTTAACCTAAACATCATGGCTTTTGATACTTGCCGCCGTCTTGGAAGTATGCTAACGTTTCTTATATTGGCATGCTAGCGTTTTATGCTAGGTTTTCAGCTAACTTTGTACGTTTTAACCTAAACATCATGGCTTTTGATACTTGGCGCCATCTTGGAAGTATGCTAACGTTTCTTATATTGGCATGCTAACGTTTCATCGTAGCTTTTTAGTTGATTTTGTAAGTTTATACCCACAAATATTGCATTTTGCTATTTCCTCCTATCCTGTCACGTGCTAGCATGCTAACGTTTTATGCTGACTTTTCAGCTAACTTTGTACGTTTTAACCTAAACATCATGGCTTTTGATACTTGGTTCCGTCTTGGAAATATGTTTATGTTTCTTTTATTAGCATGCTAACGTTTTATGCTAACTTTGTATGTTTTAACCTAAACATCATGGCTTTTGATACTTGGCGCCGTCTTGGAAGTATGTTAACGTTTCTTATATTGGCATGCTAATGTTTTATGCTAACTTTGTACGTTTTAACCTAAACATCATGGCTTTTAATACTTGGCGCCGTCTTGGAAGTATGCTAACGTTTCTTATATTGGCATGCTAACATTTTATGCTAGCTTTTTAGCTAACTTTGTACGTTTTAACCTAAACATCATGGCTTTTGATACTTGGCGCCATCTTGGAAGTATGCTAACATTTCTTATATTGACATGCCAACGTTTTATGCTAACTTTGTACGTTTTAACCTAAACATCATGGCTTTTGATACTTGGCGCCGTCTTGGAAGTATGCTAACGTTTCTCACATTGTCATGCTAACATTTTCTCCGAGTTTTTTAGCTAACTTTGTACGTTTTAACCTAAACATTATAGCTTTTAATACTTGGCGCCGTCTTGGAAGTTTGCTAACGTTTCTTATATTGGCATGCTAACATTTTATGCTAGCTTTTTAGCTAACTTTATAAGTTTTAACCTAAATATCATGGCTTTTGATACTTGCCGTCGTCTTGGAAGTATGCTAGCGTTTCTTATATTGGCATGCTAACGTTTTATGCTAACTTTGTATGTTTTAGCCTAAACATCATGGCTTTTGATACTTGGCGCCGTCTTGGAAGTATGTTAACGTTTCTTATATTGGCATGCTAATGTTTTATGCTAACTTTGTACGTTTTAACCTAAACATCATGACTTTTAATACTTGGCGCCGTCTTGGAAGTATGCTAACGTTTCTTATATTGGCATGCTAACATTTTATGCTAGCTTTTTAGCTAACTTTGTACGTTTTAACCTAAACATCATGGCTTTTGATACTTGGCGCCATCTTGGAAGTATGCTAACGTTTCTTATATTGACATGCTAACGTTTTATGCTAACTTTGGATGTTTTAACCTAAACATCATGGCTTTTGATACTTGGCGCCATCTTGGAAGTATGCTAACATTTCTTTTATTGACATGCCAACGTTTTATGCTAACTTTGGATGTTTTAACCTAAACATCATGGCTTTTGATACTTGGCGCCATCTTGGAAGTATGCTAACGTTTCTTACATTGTCATGCTAACATTTTCTCCGAGTTTTTTAGCTAACTTTGTACGTTTTAACCTAAACATTATAGCTTTTGATACTTGGCGCCGTCTTGGAAGTTTGCTAACGTTTCTTATATTGGCATGCTAACATTTTATGCTAGCTTTTTAGCTAACTTTATACGTTTTAACCTAAATATCATGGCTTTTGATACTTGCCGTCGTCTTGGAAGTATGCTAGCGTTTCTTATATTGGCATGCTAACGTTTTATGCTAACTTTGTATGTTTTAACCTAAACATCATGGCTTTTGATACTTGGCGCCATCTTGCAAGTATGTTAACGTTTGTTATATTAGCATGCTAACATTTTATCCTAGATTTTTAGCTAACTTTGTATGTTTTAACCTAAACATCATGGCTTTTGATACTTGGTTCCGTCTTGGAAGTATGCTAACGTTTCTTATTTTGGCATGCTAACGTTTTATGCTAGCTTTGTACGTGTTAACACAAATATCATGGCTTTTGATACTTGGTGGCATCTTGCAAGTATGTTAACGTTTCTCATATTGGCATTCTAACGTTTTATCCTAGGTTTTTAGGTAGTTTTGTAAGTGTATACTTAAAAATACTGCATTTTATTACTTACCAGCTTCAATCAAACCAACGCCAGGGATTATGGGGTGTTGTCTGCAGAATTTTAAAAACAAACATTTGGGAATACGGCTTCAGCATAACAAAATGTGGGAAAAAGGGCCGTCAACACTTTCCGGATGCACGGTAGGAATGGCAAAACTGGACGTGAGAAGCTTTGTGTGGCGGTCACTGAGCATGTGTGGAGTTGATGTGTGTTTATTGCGGGCGGCGTGCTGAGCTGGCATTGATTGCTGCATGCTGGGAGTAGGAGTGCTTGTTGTCAGCCCGGACTGTAAAGCATCGTTTGTACAAATTGACGGGGAGTTGGAAGGATAGAAAAGTCTGCCGCCTTCTGTAACGACCTAAAAGGTACAAAGTGAGCGAGCACACCACCAAGAAGCCCAATGTCCATATCTGGCTATTTTGAGGCGCTGTCAGCGGCCAGACGTTTGGGTTCAAGTCCACCTCCGACATTCCCAGCCACCCAGGGGTTCCCTCGGTGGGAATGGATGTGGGAAGGATGGCAGTTTGTTGAGTCTGGGCGGTGCAGCTGTTGCCGTGAAGAGACGTCATGTCAATGCCAGTTCTGTTTTCGCTCGGTCTGGCGCCCGAGTGCGTCCCCACCAGTGGAACGTGGAAGAAGTGACCGCCTGGTGAATCATCCGGAGACGTCACTGGAATGAGGCGAGGGTGAGGAAACAAAGTGTGACAGTTCAGGTCGGAGCTGCTGGAATATACTCGATACATCGCGGGTTTGTCTCTGTGCGATATAGAAAATTACTATATCGTGAGTATTCGAGTATATTACATACGTTCTGGACTCTATGTTAGATCCACTATGGACTGGACTCTCACAATATTATGTTAGATCCACTATGGACTGGACTCTCACAATATTATGTTAGATCCACTATGGACTGGACTCTCACAATATTATGTTAGATCCACTATGGACTGGACTCTCACACTATTATGTTAGATCCACTATGGACTGGACTCTCACTATTATGTTAGATCCACTATGGACTGGACTTTCACACTATTATGTTAGATCCACTATGGACTGGACTCTCACTATTGTGTTAGATCCACTATGGACTGGACTCTCACACTATTATGTTAGATCCACTATGGACTGGACTCTCACTATTATGTTAGATCCACTATGGACTGGACTCTCACTATTATGTTAGATCCACTATGGACTGGACTCTCACAATATTATGTTAGATCCACTATGGACTGGACTCTCACACTATTATGTTAGATCCACTATGGACTGGACTCTCACTATTATGTTAGATCCACTATGGACTGGACTCTCACACTATTATGTTAGATCCACTATGGACTGGACTCTCACACTATTATGTTAGATCCACTATGGACTGGACTCTCACACTATTATGTTAGATCCACTATGGACTGGACTCTCACTATTTTGTTAGATCCACTATGGACTGGACTCTCACACTATTATGTTAGATCCACTATGGACTGGACTCTCACACTATTATGTTAGATCCACTATGGACTGGACTCTCACTATTATGTTAGATCCACTATGGACTGGACTCTCACTGTTATGTTAGATCCACTATGGACTGGACTCTCACACTATTATGTTAGATCCACTATGAACTGGACTCTCACACTATTATGTTAGATCCACTATGGACTGGACTCTCACTATTATGTTAGATCCACTATGGACTGGACTCTCACAATATTATGTTAGATCCACTATGGACTGGACTCTCACACTATTATGTTAGATCCACTATGGACTGGACTCTCACTATTATGTTAGATCCACTATGGACTGGACTCTCACACTATTATGTTAGATCCACTATGGACTGGACTCTCACACTATTATGTTAGATCCACTATGGACTGGACTCTCACACTATTATGTTAGATCCACTATGGACTGGACTCTCACTATTTTGTTAGATCCACTATGGACTGGACTCTCACACTATTATGTTAGATCCACTATGGACTGGACTCTCAAACTATTATGTTAGATCCACTATGGACTGGACTCCCACTATTATGTTAGATCCACTATGGACTGGACTCTCACACTATTATGTTAGATCCACTATGGACTGGACTCTCACTATTATGTTAGATCCACTATGGACTGGACTCTCACACTATTATGTTAGATCCACTATGGACTGGACGCTCACTATTATGTTAGATCCACTATGGACTGGACTCTCACACTATTATGTTAGATCCACTATGTACTGGACTCTCACACTATTATGTTGGATCCACTATGGACTGGACTCTCACATTATTATGTTAGATCCACTATGGACTGGACTCTCACACTATTATGTTAGATCCACTATGGACTGGACTCTCACTATTATGTTAGATCCACTATGGACTGGACTCTCACACTATTATGTTAGATCCACTATGGACTGGACTCTCACTATTATGTTAGATCCACTATGGACTGGACTTTCACACTATTATGTTAGATCCACTATGGACTGGACTCTCACTATTATGTTAGATCCACTATGGACTGGACTCTCACTATTATGTTAGATCCACTATGGACTGGACTCTCACTGTTATGTTAGATCCACTATGGACTGGACTCTCACTGTTATGTTAGATCCACTATGGACTGGACTCTCACTGTTATGTTAGATCCACTATGGACTGGACTCTCACTATTATGTTAGATCCACTATGAACTGGACTCTCACACTATTATGTTAGATCCACTATGGACTGGACTCTCACTATTATGTTAGATCCACTATGAACTGGACTCTCACACTATTATGTTAGATCCACTATGGACTGGACTCTCACTATTATGTTAGATCCACTATGGACTGGACTCTCACTATTATGTTAGATCCACTATGGACTGGACTCACACTATTATGTTAGATCCACTATGGACTGGACTCTCACACTATTATGTTAGATCCACTATGGACTGGACTCTCACACTATTATGTTAGATCCACTACGAAACAGTTTATTTGGTAGGTGGCTTTTGTGAGAATGACACATGTTTAAGGGTTCTTTCTTAATCCATAGTCATGTTTAAAGCAGCCAGTATTTTCCCATGTCATGTGTCTTCTCGTGACCTCCTTGCTTTTATCTTATATCCGCTCGTAAACTTTAGCAAATCCATGTTTCTTAAAAGTGTAACAAAAGAAGAAATAATCAAAATTGTAAAAAATTGTAAATACAGGACTTCAACTGACTGTCATGGAATAGATATGGTAACGATAAAAAAGGTTATAGAAGACATTTCAGAACCTCTGACATATATCACCAATGTATCATTTTTAACCGGAAAATTCCCAGACAAAATGAAAATTGCAAAAGTCGTACCAATCTATAAGAATGGAGACGTACACCAGTTTACTAACTACAGACCAGTTTCATTACTTCCACAATTCTCCAAAATCATGGAAAAATTATTCAATAGTCGATTAGATTTATTTATTAACAAAAGTGGGACGCTCGTGGGGAAACCAATATGGATTTCGAGCAAATATCTCAACATCAATACCATTAATTAAAATAACAGAGGAAATTACCAATGCAATAGATGGTAAAGAATGTGCGGCAGCAGTATTCATGGACTTAACAAAAGCATTTGATACAATTAATCATGATATTTTAATACAAAAATTAGAACGATATGGCATCAGAGGTTTGGTCTTGAACTGGGTAAGAAGCTATTTAACCAACAGGAAGCAATATGTGAAGATGGGTGAAAATATGTCAACACGGCTAGATATATCCTGTGGTGTGCCGCAGGGATCAATACTGGGACCAAAATTGTTTAATCTTTATATAAACGACATTTGTAAAGTTACAAAGGACTTAAAGTTAGTTTTATTTGCAGATGATACAACTGCTTTCTGTTCAGGAGAGAACACACAGAAGATAATACAAATAATAACAGAAGAAATGAACAAATTAAAAAGAGGGTTTGACAAAAACAGACTATCTTTGAATCTCAGTAAAACTAAAATAATGCTATTTGGTAATAGTAGGAAAGAGCATCATACGCAAATACAAATAGACGGAGTAGACATCGAAAGGGTAAAAGAAACCAGATTTTTGGGAGTATTAATAGATGATAAAATGAACTGGAAATCTCATATACAAAACATACAACATAAGGTAGCAAAAAACATTTCAATAATGAATAAAACAAAACACGTCCTGGGCCAAAAATCACTTCATATTCTCTACTGCTCACTAGTGTTACCATATCTGACTTATTGTGCAGAAATATGGGGAAATAACTACAAATGTGCGCTACATTCGTTTACCATGTTACAAAAAAGATCAGTTAGAATAATACATAATGTTGGATATAGAGAACATACAAACCCTTTATTTATTAAGTCAAAAATATTATAGTTTGGTGATTAGGTAAAATTGCAAACAGCTAAAATGATGTACAAAGCAATCTTTAACCTGCTACCAAAGAATGTACAACATTTATTCTCAACTAAAGAGGAGAAATATAACCTTAGAGGAAACAATAATTTAAAACATTTATATGCACGTACAACACTTAAAACTTTTAGCATAACAGTATGTGGAATTAAATTATGGAATGGATTAAGTAAAGAAGTTAAACATTGTACTGACATGATCCAGTTTAAGAGGTTGTTTAAATTAATAGTGCTTACAAAGTACAAAGAAGAAGAATTATGAGAAAAACTTCCAACCTTATTGAAAATATTCTTCATCTCAGTATGTTAATAATGACTGAATTAATTAATTACATATTACAAACTGTTGTATATACTAATTCATAGATGTTATTTTATTATATAAAAAGGTCAGTAAATGATTTTATATAATTGTAAATGCTTTGAAGTGGGAAAGGGGTAGGATTAAATAAGCTTTGCTTCTTCCTACTCCTTTTCGGGCATGATGTAAATGAAATGATATGAAATTGTGTGATGTATTATGATGTAAATGTGTTCATGTTCGAAATAAACTAAAAGAAAGAAAGAAAGAAAGAAAAAACTCTTTGGTTTGTCTTAAGGGCTCCTGTTTGTCGGCTCACAGAGCTGTTTTGGCCAGTTCCTTATCTGTTTTGAAGAAGCAGCTGTGCTCCATTCTGGGCGAGAGGGGCTGTTTTCGGTCTCCGTAAGCTGACTCTTTTTGTTTGGATTCAGACCTCGCTTGCTGGTGTTATGGTTGCATTGTAAGGGCTGGTCTCCTGAAACTTCAGGAAAACTTGGTATTGTACCATTCTGTCTCTGGGGTCCTTTTTACTCAACATATATGTCATCCATAAGAACTTGGGACTGACCAGTGTGTTTTATTCCCTGAGAAGACGACTGGTCACGCGCAACACTTAGCACTGTGGAGGGTCATTAGCCGCTAGCGAGGATGCTACAGTGTGTTGAGGATTACTTATATGGCATCGTACCGCGCAATTCTAGTTCTCATTGCGTCATTTTATTTTTTTAATTAGGTGGGTGTGGTTTCCTCGCCCCTGACCAACTTGACCCCCGTCAGGTGAAAGACTCTCCTAGACTTTGGTGGGAAAAAACCCGAAAGACGGAGTGAGATAAAAAGGAGGGAGGCAAAGTAAACAACAGATGGCAGGAGCATGCAGACCTTGGAGGGGGGGGTGAAGGGGTGAGGGGGGGCTCCTGAGCAATGTCAGCCGTGACGACACAAGGTCAGAGGTCAAGTGCCTTCTTGATGACAACCTGTGATGCTAGATTGCCGTCCACACGATGTGTCAAACACACGTCACCCTGGTGTACTTTGGCAGTGATGAATGTGGCATGCAGAGACCCCACTCTACACACACACACACACACACACACACACACACACACACACACACACACACACACACACGGCGACACACAGGCAGCTGAGGAGGTGTGAACAAGTTAGGACCGAAATCATGGTCCCGATACGGAAAAACCATTGCATCTAATAGACAGCCAAATACTAGAGTCCGTGAACATTGCTCCAAAGTCAGGATTTTTTGTTGATGTGCATACAAAAGTAAACATTGATTT